>NC_133807.1:5072500-5275000 GCF_043250625.1 Sebastes fasciatus | reverse complement strand
TAATGTGAGCCAAACAAACTGTTCCCATGAACACCTTTGTTTTATTCTTTGTCTCTCAGAAAATCACATTTGACGTGTACAGACGCATGGTAAGTCATAGTATTTAATAAGTAACGATGTTTCAAAATATGCCTTCAAGCTAATTGTTGATGCTCTGAAGCTGTAAAGTCAGTTGAGTTTCTCATTTTCTCATGTGGACGTCTGTCTACAGATTTGAAAGTGGATAGTTTGATATTCTTTGATTTATAAAACGTTCATAAAAATTTAATTTTTTGCAATCGAAGTCAAACAATTTCTTTGGTGTTCCTCTTTCATTCTAGAACTTGTTCTATCAACAAGCGATCATGAGGTCAAAGGTCAAATCTAGCGTGTCCCTTGGAGCGTAAGTTCCTCTGGTTACCTAAAAAAAAAAAAAAAATGTAATCTTGTATCTTGTAGGCCTAATTACAAGAACAGGATCTTTATATCAGTATATAGTGATCAGTTAAAACATTGGCTAGACCAGTTTGGAAACATTGACATGGAGGCTCTGTGGATTCTACTGGTCTCATAATAGTTCTATTTCTGCAGACTGACCAAGTACGTCACAACCTACAAAAACCACGACCCGTTCCTGGCTTCCTGTCCACCCAGCAACCCCTGGCAAACAGACAACGACGCATTATGGACTCACAACATGAGACGGTGAGGGCTGCTGCATTTTCTCTTTTTGAAGGTGTCGATCGCAAAAAAAAAAAAAAAACTGCACTGGGCGATTGTCAACCTCTTCAGACCTCTACAATGAATTTAGATTATGAGCTTCTAATTTTGGCGGATACCTTTTTAAAGGCACGGTCACGTAGCAGTGAGACATTCAGTGAGTGACTGCAGCCTGTGTTTGTGATTGTCTCCAGAGTTGACCCTCCCACTAAGATGCGAGTAGAGCGCTGGTCCTTCAGCTTGTTCGAGCTGCTGACTGACCTGCGAGGCCGAGACGACTTCAAGATCTTCCTCAAGAAGGAGTTCAGCGGTATGTAACGCCTCTCAGTTCGGATCATGAATCTCTTGTGCTGAACCTGACTGTAAGCCTTCCTGAGATGGTTGAGGGATAGTTTGTGTTTACAGCTCTCAACACACTGCATTCCCAGTACTTTCTCTAGGAACCCTCCCTCTTGTTTTGGGTACTTCGGTCTTTGTACCCTCTTTATTTTACCTTCCTCATAGTAGGGCTAAGGCAGGCAGGTATTGGGCTAGCAATGCGGAGTCTAAATTGTGATATTGTTGCTCTCAAGACATGTAGTTTACATTACATGTATTTGAATGCACAACTTCCCAAGACAATAAGCAAAGCACTCGGGACAATCTAGTTTGATATCATCCACCGTCCAAAAAATCAGATATGAGCAGCACTTCAGAATTACATACTGCAGCTCCTGGTGTTCCTTGAGCAGTGTTGTTAAAGTGTCCTTATACGTGGTTACTTCAGTGGCCAAAATTATGTTATGCTCATTTTAAACACGCTTATTTTTCCGTGTGTGTGTGTGTATGTGTTTTTGTGTATCCCAGGGGAAAACTTGGCTTTTTGGGAGGCAGCTGAAGAACTGAAGTGGGGAACAGCATCTTCCATGTCATCAAAAGCTGAGACCATTTTCAAGTAAGATTGAAAATGATTTTATCTGTGTGTGTGTGTGTGTGGTATCCATTGTCAGATACTACTGTAAACTATACACATATACGAAAAGATAACAACTAGTTATGTAAGTAATGAATTTGTATTTTGAATAATATACATTATGAGTAATGAATTGGTATTCTTGATTGATAATGAATTTATATTTTGATAAGGATAATTATATCAGTAATTCATTTATATGAAGTTTAGGAAAATTAATTAGAGCACTGTATATGTTTAGCTCAATAAGGAAGCTGGTTAATTACCAATGAATGATTTATGGAGAAGGGATGGGATTAAATAAGTTTGTACTTCTCACTTCTTTTCGAATATGTAAACCAAGGCATCAGGTGTTTGACAATTTCTTTTGCTTATGGTTTTCATTGCTTATGATTATTCTCTTTTTTTATTATTTTTTATTATTATTTTACATGTTCAAAATAAATTTTGAAATGAAATAATCTACTGCCTAAATATTTCTTTCTTTTGTTGTGAACATTAAGAAGAACATCCTCTTGAACTATTTATCTGTCTGTATACAGTATGCTGATTGTGCCCTTTCATAGTTATCCCTGCCAAGCCTGTGGGGAGATCATGTTCTCAGTCGTGTGTGTGTGTGTGTCTGTCTGTCTGTCCATGGCTAATCTCGCTGGACCAATCAGCCTAATACTTTTCGTGCTCATTTATGACTGTATGCGCAAAGACCTCTCGTGGTTGATTCACAATTTCTGAAGAACCGTATTTTATTGACTGTTTTATACCGTTATCGACTGCTGACCCCCCGACTGGGGCCGCAAGTGATCAACAACTGTTTCGGTAGCAAAATGTTGTTTTAGAAGTATTACATTTGCGAGTTAGTAGACTACAAACCAACCCCAAAGTCAACCAAGATATTGATCTGGAGTGTGTGTGTGTGTGTGTGTGTGTGTGTGTGTGTGTGTGTGTGTTCAGGACCTTCTTGGCCCCCGGTGCCCCCCGCTGGATCAACATTGATGGCAGGACAATGGGTCTGACGGTGAAAGGCCTGGACCACCCTCACCGCTACGTGCTGGAAGCAGCCCAGACACACGTGTTCCTGCTCATGAAAAAGGTGCGTCTGTGTTCTGTTGAAGAGGTAAAACACTCCCATTTTTCTTACCCTGTAGCTAATAATGCCTATAATGCATCTTTACCAGTAAGTGAGGAGACCTCTGGCTCTCACTGCCAAAGTGTCTGTACACTTACAGAGCAGCGTAGTTGTGGAGGGTAAAGTAGTCCAATTGTAGTTCCCAGATCTGACAATAGGCCTCATCAAGCAATATTCTCTTACATTTCTGTTATACTTTCTCTGTGAAAAGATAAGTTAAAGGGACTCTATGTAAGAATCAGAAATTGCTTGTTAACAGCGACACCTGTGGCCGTTAAGTCAACGAAAGTCAGCGTCCTGTTGCTCGCTCTTGTGCTCGCTCTACATAGACATGAACGAGCATCAGTCAAAACAGTGAGGCGACACACGTCAGCTAAAACCACAATATCACTCTATATTTCACCTGCTTGGCAGTAATGTTAGCTGACCAGACAAAGGTCTCGAAGAGTTAACACTGTTTGCAGGTTGGGCTTCACTAGATGTAACTTTGCGGTTTTGGTGCTTCCGTGTAGTTTGTGTTGGAGTCTGAGTCTGAACAGCGTAGCCACACGCGAGCGCGCATGGGACACCGACCTGCAATGATTTATAATAATAATAATAATAATAATAATATTAGATTTATATAGCGCTTTATAATATTCTCAAAGACGCTTTAACATAGTCGGGGGGGAAAACGGTGTGAGACAGACAGGAGACGAACGACAAGAAGCGACATACACAGGCACAATCACATACATACACACGGACTGATGAGGAGGGGAAGGGAGGGGGCTACGGGTAAGCAGATGAGAAGAGATGTGTTTTGAGGCGGGACTGGAATGTGGTGAGGGAATCAGAGTCTCTGATGAGATTGGGGAGTGAGTTCCAGAGCTTGGGAGCTGCCCTGGAGAATGCTCTGTCCCCAAAGCTGCGGAGTTTGGACGTGGGGGTGGAGAGTAAACCAGCTGAGGTGGATCTGAGGGACCGTTGAGGTTGGTAGGGGGAGAGGAGTTCAGAGAGATAGGGGGGTGCAAGTTGGTGGAGGGCTTTGTAGGTAAGGGGAAGAAGTTACAAACAGTCCCTTTAAGTCCACTCCATATTCACCGAATGCTGTTAACCATTCAAATCATGGTGTGCTGAATGATGAATCCCACTTGATCATAAATTGGCCCAAGAATTGTAGTGATGACACCAAAAAATGCATTTGCACAATGAAATTCGGCAGATAGATAGATAGATAGATAGATAGATAGAGACAAAAAGCTAATATTATGTTCCTCAAATTTATAACTCATGTTTCCTTGCGCTGTTTGTGAAAGTTAAAACTGGGTGTTTTTTTCTTATCTTGGTAAGAGTGCTCTCGACCACTCTCTTGCCTAAGAGAAGAGCAAAAATAAGAAAACATTAGCGAATCCCAGAAATCAATGGGTCCTAACAAAATAAGAACAAATTGTGGATATGAACAAAGATAATGTGTTCTCATCTGGCTTCCTGCATGAGGCCCGTTGTTCCTTGATGATATACTGTATATTATTCATGCTACAATTTGTGATACAAATTGTATTTATAAACACATTTTCAGATTAAAGGCACTTTAGTGTAGTGAAGCTGAGGTCACCTGCTGTCTCATGTGCATTTCATCGCTGCAGGATACTTTCTTCCGTTACCTCAAGTCACCGACGTACAAAGACATCGCGAAGAAGGCAGTGGACCCTGCGCCTCATAACTTCAGGTTTGTGGCTGATCCCTGCCTGTACCTTTCTGACCTCTAGCAGTCACTGCACATGAATACATGTTCACCACACACGTTCAATATACAGTATGACATCCCATTATATGTACAAAAAGGCTTCAACATTTTTTGTATGATTGTGTTTGTTGTTTCTACCACACAGGTTGATACTCACTTATGCAAACACTCTGTATAGTTGCAGTTATTAGTTGGGTTTTATGACGGGTTCAAACTCATTATAACCTAAAGGGCCGGCACATTACAGCACCTACTAACAAGGTCAGACAGGAGGCTTCAGCGTCCTCCGTTACAACCTAAAAATCGCAAGTTGCGTTAATGCGTTAAAGCTGCAGTGGGTAGCAATGGAGCAAATATGATTAAAAAAAGTTATTTTTATAAAGCGGTCACTATATCCTGACAGTTGTGCATGAGACAGGTCATCTGGAAAAAAAATCATGTGTCTCTGTATCCTCCGGTGCTCCTAATGGCATCTGCAAGATTTCACAGACCGGAGGGAAACAACCAGTGAGAGCTGATCTGGAGTCTGCAGTCCAGCTGTCGTCTATGAGAGCCGGCTGTCAATCACTCGGCACTCGGCCTATGACTAGATATCAGAACATATGTTTTATAGTCTGTACAGAAGTACAGGTTTTAAGTGTCCGTATGCCTGAACCTGCTTCTTTAAACTCAAAGCCAATGAAAATATTGTCCCTCCCTACAGAAAGAGACGTTCCAATCATCTTGAGTTCCTCATGTTTCTGTTTCCACCCTAGTCCGGCCCAGCTGGAGCAAAATGCTCAGAACCGAAGCCTCGGCATCCATCCCATCATCCTCTGGCAGCAGGAGGAGGAGGCAATGGCCAAAGCTGCCATTGCCTCCGCCCCCATCGATGTGAAGGCCATGATGAGCAAAATAGACAGGGAGAAGAAGTAGATATTTATATGCCTGTTTGTGTGTGTGTGTGCGTGTGTGTGTGTGTGCAGGGCTCTACATGTCATGTCACACAAAGTACCAACACAGGAACCATCCCTCTGTCCCTCGACGGAGTATTAGGGCCACATTGAGGGGGGGGAATTGGAGATTTTGAGAATAAAGTCATAATATTACGAGAATAGTCATAACTTTACAAGAAAAAAAGTTGTAATATTACGAGAATAGTCATAACTTTACAAGAAAGAAAGTTGTAATATTACGAGAATAAAGTCATAACTTTATGAGAAAAAAAGTCGTAACATTACGAGAATAAAGTCATAACTTTACAAGAAAAGAATTCGTAATATTACGAGAATAGTCATAACTTTACAAAAAAAGTCGTAATATTACGAGAATGAAGTCATAACTTTCAGACCCATCGTCATTATTATTATCATATATGACATTAACTGTTTAGTCCAAAGTCAAGTCTATTGTTTGTCTGATTTTCACTAGAGCTGATTAAACAGCATTTTTCTTTAGCAGAGCTTATAATAGTCATATATTTTTTCATGCATATTACTCCATACCAGTAACAGTGTGTGTGTCTGATGGAAGATTTGCACAGTATGTACATCTGGTAACTTTCCCAAATGTAATAAATGAGATCAAGATAAGCAGACTTTCATTGTGTTTGTGTGTGTTAATAGTTAATCAGGACAACAAAGCTGTTAAAGTTGAAGGACTCATACAAGTGACCAGTTTTCTGCCGTGTATATTCTAAACTGCTGCAGACCATTTCCCCACGGCAGGCTGGTTGGATTTTTGAATTGTTTTTCTACATTCATAGACACACATAATAATGGCATCTAATTAACTAGTGCAAGAGTTGGGTAGGTTATAATGTCACAAATGATGCTAAATAATATGATCAAAAATCATTATAATGTTAAAAGGGGAACTACAACCATTTTCAAAATTTAAACATGTTATTCCTATGGTAGACAGTCCCAAGAATATTAGTAAACATGAATAAATCTCTCCCAAATCCCCAAACTAGAGTGCTAAAACTCAAACTTGTGATGTCATAGGGTATAAAGTGTTGAGCTGATCCATAGATGATGAATGGGAGGCTGATTTTATGGACCCATGTCCATAAAATGTCGTCTATGTCGTCTAGAACATCCTTCCCTATTCATCGTCTATGGAGCAGCTCCACACTTTATACCCTATGACATCACAAGTTTGAGTTTCAACGCTCTAGTTTTTGGATTGAGAGTTGTTCAAAGTTGTGAAAGTGGGCGTAGTTCCCCTTTAAACTGTTGGTGCTGTAACAAGGGTTACAGTCAGTGTTGTGCAAGTTCACACTTCACTAGAGCTAGCTCAAAGTTCAGTTAACACAGATTAAAATGAACAGTTCATGTTCATTTCTTCTGTTTTTTTTTTTTCCTTTTAAACTGGTCGGATGCTAAGACATTTAATTAATCTCTCAGACTTATTTTCATCATCCGGTCCAGGCTCGGGGACAGCTTCATACCACATGCCATAAGACTCTTGAACTGCAAGCTCCTGATACTTTACCATTATATACTGTACTTTACTTTACTGTTTACATCTCTGTAGGCTATTCAGCCCTATATTTGAACTACTTTGTTTTAGATTCTCAGTTTGCTGGCCTACAGATTTAAGGAGCGCCTGAGACGACTTCTTCTGCTTCATTGTAATTGTAGTGAATATGATCATAAAAACAGGTAATTTGCATCGATAGATGAAGTGAATCAAATGACACAAGACGTATTTCTCGAAAGACAAAATTATATTTACTGTACATATTATTTTTTTTTTACAAAGTTTCTGCAAAGTGTGGAGCGGTAGAGGGTTATTTGGCCATGCCAGACAGCCAGCTGAGTTTGAATAAAGAAGGAGCAGCTGTGTCTTCGTCCTGATCGGCCAGCTGTCTGAACAGGCTGCCGGGCCGGAAGCTGTCCTCGCGGGCTGCTGTGGAGGAAGAGGAGGATGGAGGTGCCTGCTGGAGGAAGGAGACCACGTCAGGTTTGATGAGGTTCTGGTGGATTTTCTTGTTGGTCATCTTAATTAGAAAGTGATGAGAACATACAACACCACTGTTAATTGTCCCTGGGTCAATGACAGAGAGCCCTGATTCAGGACTATCAAAGTCCTGGATTGCAGTCTCCTGGGATCTTGACATTTCAGTCACTCAAAGGCTAATAAAATTCATTAGGGCAGTGGTTCTCAAACTATGGTACACGTGCCACCCCTGGTACGCTTGCTTTCTCTAGTGGTACGCAGAGGAATCTCTGATCTCTCGATTCCTCTTATTGGTGCTTTCCCACTGTTACGCTGCACAATGGATGCATACGCACGCTGTATCATGTTTGTTTTAGACCGGTGCCACGGTGAAGAGGGAAAAAAAAGCAGCAACTTTTATATTGATGTGAAAACATCTCCTTCAAACAACTGGATTTATTCAAGTTTCTCACCAAAACTAAATTTTACGAGATTACATTTGAACACATCATGATAACGTTGTAATTTACCTTCACCCAATAGTAATTTTTCCTGAGCCGACTTTGAACGCCTCATAACAATAACTCAATGGCACCTCCGTTAACGTTCGTATCTCCGGTATTTAGCCAGTCAGGACTGTGCTTCCCACCGGCTGCTAACAGCTAACAGCTAATGTTACTAACTCTCCTCCTGCTGAGTTCAACACAGGTTTGTTGTTCACAGTGTTGCTTTATCAGAGAAAAATAGGGTGCATCCCTCAGGTTTAGTAGCACCACGCTGTTGAGCCCTTTTTTTTCTCTTCACCGTGTCTCCGGTCCCAAACAAACTGAAACATGACACAGCGTGCATATGCGTCATTGTGCATGCGTAACTGTGGGAAAGCATCAATACAGGGGAATCGATAGTCAGAGATTCCTCCGCGTACCACTAGAGAGAGCACGCGTACCACCAGTCTACCATAGTTTGAGAACCACAGATCTAGGGGGGACATACCGTAAAAGGCTACCACTTTAGCATGTCTAGTGAGGGTGGACTCAAAGTCAAGAAAATGAGAACTTGTGAATGAGAACCACTTACACTGTTTCAGTGTTATTATGGAGCACCTGATTCCAATGATTCACACTTCACAGAACACCTGGATTATTCTGGGTGTCTATGGGCTCACCACTGAACAGACTGACAAGTTTGGATACATACACTGTTTGTTGGAAGTATTTGACAGAGATGATGAAACGTGTTTAGCCTAGCTTATAGCACAAAGAATGGAAGCATGGGGACACTGCTGGCCATGCAAAGTGATCAAACTGATGTTGTTATCATGTGAAGCTTAAAATAATGCATGAATCTCAAGATGGGATTGGTCCACTCGCAACAGGTGAGAATGCCCCCAAGGGTCACTGTTGCTGTGCTACTGGCCCATGGAATTTTCCAGTCAATAGTCTGATCCCGAGCTCCGTTATGAGCATAAGTGTGGCATGAGTGTGGGAGATAAGTCAGAATCATTTAATCAGTTAATAATCACTGTCACACTGCAAATGCACTAGAGGTAAACCAAGGCTCTACTGAAAACACAACCAAAACACACACACACACACACACAAATATAAACCCACAGTGAGGAACTTGCCTGGGTTTCTCGCACTCAAAAACGCTGGGAAGGCAGAGGATGTAACAGACAACATTAACCCAGAGTGGAACAAAACAATGAAACAGAGAAAATGAAGACATACAACACTAAAACTCAGAGTCAAGAGCATCTTCAGATCCCAGATCCTAGATCTGTTACTCACCAACTGGTGAGGAGCATCAGAGCTCCTGGTGGTGGCTGACTTGGGTTTACGCACATTGGACATGCTGAGAGGCAGCAACCCGAACCTGCAGAGGACAGGACAGTCATGGTGGGAATTAGGTTGGGAAAAAAGAGAAAATTCTCCTACTGCTCAGGCTAAATATACCATGATTTTTTTTTTTTTTTTTTTTAATTTTCATCACAAAGAATAAAAGTAACATGTACAAACAGACTCACAAACATACCAACCCCACATAAAGAAAACAAGCATTAAATTAAATAATAATAAATAAATAAATAATAATAATAAAATAAGGAAAAAGTAATAATAAATAAAAGTAATATTAATAATAAATTAAAAATATATATATATATATATATATATATATAAAAAAGAGACAACCACCACAAGAAAGCCAGAAATATACCATGTTAAACCCCCATTGGATTTCCTGAAAAACTCATTGTCACAAAGCTGAAAACAAGGTGGGTTTTCTGAGCTCCTGAAAGGTTGACATTTTGGGGGATACATGGTTTTCACATATTATTATATTCAGACAACATTTGAGAAGTTGAACTTCTTTTGTTATGTAAAAAAAAACTTGCTGTAGAAAATCAAGTTTAAAGTCCTAAAAGTAAGGGAATGATTAATTCATGTTGCTGTTAGAGCTGATGTCCAGGTACCAGCCAGCCCTCTGGTTATACCACATGACTCCGACTGTCGAAAAACTCATTCAACATCTTGGGATCAGGGCTGTCAATCGATCAATATTTAGTCGCTATTCATCGCAAATTAATCACACTTGTTTTTTATCTGTTCAATATGCATCTTAAAAGGGAGATTTTTTAAGTATTTAATACTCTTGTCAACATGGGAGTGGGACATATGCTTGCTTTATGCAAATGTATGTATATATATATATACACACCGATCAGCCATAACATTAGGTCAGCATGGCCACCCTGACCGGTCTGCGGGTACGCAGCCCCATTTGCAACAAACTGCGATGCACACTGTGTTCTGACATTTTTCTATCAGAACCAGCATGAACTTTTTCAGCAGTTTGAGCTCCAGTAGCTCTTCTATTGGATCGGACAACACGGGCCAGCCTTCGCTCCCAACGTGCATCAATGAGCCTCGGGTCTGACCCTGTCGCCGGTTCACCGGTTCTCCTTCCTTGGACCTCTTTTGGTAGGTCCTGACCACTGCAGACCGGGAACATCCCACAAGAGCTGCAGTTCTGGAGATGCTCTGAACCAGTCGTCTAGCCAGCACTATTTGGCCCTTGTCAAAGTCGCTCACATCCTTACGCTTGCCCATTCTTTCTGCTTCCGACACAAAGTTCAAAGTTGAAAATGTTCACTTGCTGTCTAATATACCCCCCCCCCCCCCCCCGTAACGAGATAATCCATGTTATTCACTTCACCTGTCAGTGGTCATAATGTTATGGCTGATCGGTGTATAATATCGCATCCCGAACCCTACCAACTCAGATCCCGGTCACATTTAAGGCTGTTAGGAGGAGCCCTTAAAGTTGGAACAATACCAGGCCTTAAGGACTACAGCAGGTTCCCTCTCATATCCTGTCTGTAGTAGAGTGACATGTCTTCTCAGTGATGCTAGGGCTTGTTTATGCTAATGATACCGATACTGTCACAGAGCACCTCCGGTTCACTGACCTGATCTGGCTGCTGGCCAGTGGCAGGATGTTGTAAGGCTCCTGGGAGTTCACACTGCTGCTCCGCAGAGCAGACTCCTTCTCCGAGCCGGTCAGCAGCCCCAGCAGCACCTGAGACACAACGTCACATGAACCTTTAAACAACGTTAGGAAACAGAGCAGCGGACCTATTGTGGTTGTTGCTGTTACATCTGGACTATATTGGACATGAGCAGCTCATTGTGGTCACTCATCTCAGGGCTACTGTTGAATGCTGCTTCTACACATTTAGAGCTGATGTTCATCAAGTGACAACTACAATATGTTGTTGATGGCGAGGGGCTGAACGTACCGAGGTCCTCTGGGACAGGCGGTTGAGGTTGGTGTTGAGCGGAGGTGTGAACACGTCCAGGTCAAACGGGTCGATGTAGCCCTCCAGCCAATCACAGACTTCGTGGAATCTGGAAGATACACAACAACACAAAGTTAGCAGCTTTCAGATTCATTTTAATGCCGTCACCATTTGACATTTTTTGGTATTTTTGATTGTTGGTCTTAAAATGAGGTGAGGCACTTTGTTGGTGCATTGCTGCTATCTTGAGGCAGCAGAAAGCAATCGCACATTGACCAACAAGAACCTGGTCTAAAGTCTGGTGCAGTATTTTCCTGCTATTTAAAGGGCGCGTTATTCAGATAGTACGATGCGTCTACACAGGCAGGTTGTTACACACACAGGAACACACACGAAGCAGCAGCTCCTCCTCGGTTAAATACAGCTCTAGAACAATGTTTTTATTTATGTTAAGGAAAGCACACAATAGAGGCGGCAGGTGACAATTCTGAATATAATGAAGTGAGGCTCTCAGGCGTTCTGTATTGCTCAACCTGCAGCGTGCTCCTCTGGTCACTGGTGTGACTGCTGTGAACAGAGAGATCACACGCCTTTGTGGCGTCCCTCCTCTCATCATCCCTCTGTGGAGTGTAGACGTAGGCTACTTCAAAGTTTTTGCGGGCCCTCTCCCCCTAAACGGGCGGCGTTTTGAGGCTCCGCACGTTACGCCCCGCTTCTCCGGCAGCGCCCGGCTGCAAGCCAGTGGGTAAAGCACCTCGGGAGGATTCCACGCAGCCGGTCCGAGCCCCCCCGTGGGTTGCGTCGGAGAGTAATACAGTTTTCATTATCGTCATGTGCAGCTGTTACATTAGGAGTTGCTACATCGATTTCCACAACAGGGTTAGGGGACGAAAACAGTTCAAATAAGTAAATCCAAAATAAGGTCTGCGCTTCTATGTTGTTATATTGAGTCATGGGTCGGTGTAATTATCCTGTGTGCGACTGTGCTCAGATATGGCCTCCTTTTCTTTCTTTTTTTTTGCATGCTGCATGCGATGAATTTGTGACAAAGGAAGCTACCTGGGGTCTTGGTGGGATCGGGAGCTCTTGCCCTCCTCCGCTTTGCTGCCCAGTGTGGTGTTGAGGTATCGGAGGTCAAACAACAGCTGCAGGGCTCGGTTCTGGGTCATGGGAAACACCCCCTCCTGGAGAACAGAGGGACAGAACAAAACAGAGCAGAGATGTTCAGGAAGCTAAAATGTGGATCCTGATGAATGAAAAGAAAGTGCACTCCCTCCTTTGTCCTTCCTCCCGATTTCCCTTCTGATTTAATTTTTCTGATTACTGCCCTCTCCTTCGCCCATCATTTCATTTTCTTCTTCTTCTTCCTCCTTTGAGGCCATTTCTCTCTCTGAGCAACACAGAGAGACTGATGCATGCTTTTATAACCAGCAGGCTGGACTATTGTAACGCTCTCCTTTCTGGTCTACCAAAGAATACAATAAATCAGCTACAATTAATTCAAAATTCTGCTGCACGAGTGCTGACTTAAACCAAAAGGAGAGCACACATTACGCCTATTTTAAAGTCGTTAGTTTTCGTATTTATTTTTAAATTATTTTATTAGTTTAGAAGGCACTACATGGCCTTGCACTAGACTACCTTGCAGAAATGCTTTTGGTTTATGAACCAGGAAGGCCCCTCAGATCCTCCGCTTCTTGTCTTTTAGTTGTTTCACAAAGCAGAACAGAAACATCTGGTGATGCTGCTTTCAACCGCTGGAACAACCTTCCAGAGGACCTGAGAGGAGCTGAAAATATTGATATTTTTAAACAAAAATTAAAAACCCATCTATTTAATCTGTCTTTCATGTAGTGTTTTATAATTTAATGTTTTTCATTGTTTATACTTATTTTATTTATCATCATCATTATAGTGTTTATTTTACTCTATTTTGTTTAATCAACATTTTATTGCAGATCATTATTATCTCTTTTATTCTATTTTATTTTATTAAAATTTCATTATTTTAATACAATCTGCTTATTTTGTGTAGTTTCATCATTTTTATTTATTTATCTTTATTGTTATTTTTATTTCCTTGCATTTTATTTATCTTTTAATTATCTTACATTAATGTCCCTGGTACTTAAAGGTTGGAGTTTGAAGTTTTTCACCTTACAATACAGAACCTCCCTCGTTTTCAACACTATATGTACTGTATGTATGTGTATGTATGTGTGTGTCTGCGTCTGTGTTACCCTGCTGAGGTCCTGCTGTGTGAGGCTGTGGTAGTGGTGCAGGGCCTGAGCCAGACAGGCCTGCAGCAGCTCCTGCAGGGTGGGCCGGGGCAGGGCGTGGCCCCCCACCCTGTTCACCTCCACACACAGCTGGAAGAGCAGCGACTGCACGAACCAAGACGGCTGCAGAAGACACGACAAGTTTCACATCAGATCACTGAATGGAATCAGAAATCACTGCGCTGTTAGAGGTGGTGTTGAGCGGCTCACCTGGACTGGAAGACGGATTTTGGATGTGACGCTGCTCCCCGACTCTGCTTCTTCTTGGATCTCCAGATCCTCCCAGTTTGTTGCTGTTGTCAGGATGGCACCAGCAGACTCAGCGTGCAGCGCCGTGCCAAACTTATCCAGCAGGACCTGTCACAACAACCAGCAGTGTCACTAGGCTGGTCTTGAACCAATTCCAACATGATTTAAAGGGTTACTTTGGTATTTTTCAACCTGGACCATATTTTCCCATGCTGTTGCGTCTAAGTGACTAATGGGGACAACATTTTTTAAATGGTACCAGTATTGAGGGATAACGCTGTAACTGGCAGCTGCGACAGAAGCTGCAAGGACAAGTGAGCAGCGTCAATGCAACGTTACGTCCACTAAAAGTGCTTGTTTTTACCACTGACCGGCTCCGATTGCTATTAGAAGTGTCTGAAAACATTATGGAAAGAACCCTACAGAGAAATTAATTGTTTTCCTTTCCTTTCGCTTGATCCGGTCTGTTTGTTATTGTGTCCATGTCCCCCTTGAGAAGAAGTCCTGTTGTGAAATCTGAATATCCGTATACTCTGGCTCATATACCGACACACTCTCACTCCCAATTTGTCAAATACCTCGGAATTGGTCATGGCCATCGGAAACCGACGCATGGGGTGCCCCTCTTCCGTTACTTTTGGACGGACCGGGGACGGCGTGTCAATATACACTTGTTACATGCATAGTGCCCTTTCAAAATAAACTTCCGTTTTCACGGGAAGTTAGGTTTAAGCAACACAACCACTCAGTTAGGGTTAGGGAACGGTCGTGGTAGACGTTAACTTCGTTGACTAGCGACTCACGGGGCTGACAATACTAACGACTCACACGACTAACAATACAGACGACTGACATGACAAAATAAGACAACGTTACTTTTAGTTTCACCCATGACACGAACAGCGGTCTCCTGGTTGAAAGTCTTGTGTTTGCAACACGTCACCTCGCCAGAATGAAACTTCTCTTTGAGCGAGACTCTTTCCATAATGTTGGACACTTCTAATAACAATCAAAGCCTGTCATGGCAAAAACAAGCACCATTAGTGGACGGAAATGACGGTTTCAGCTTGCCCGAATAGCACCATATTGGAGCCTGTGAGCAGCTGCCGTCTACACAAAGTCTCCCTCAATACTGGACCAATTTCACAAATTGTTGTCCATATTAGTCACTTGGATACAAAAACATGGGGCAGGGCAGGAGCTCAAACAGAGCATTTCAGACAGCTACTACAGCCGGCTTTTTGGAGCTTACAACTGCATTTCACAGACTTCACCAGCAAATTGAGTTACCACAACACAAAACTTCATACTACATTCAACATATAAAGTTTCACATATACACATCTACGTTTCTGACAGGGTCTGACTTTGGAGAGGGCGGAGCTCCAGATGCGGTACGCCTCCATGCTGCAAACCAGAAGCTCATCCTTCAGACCTGCCCACTTGGCCTGGGCGGGGCTGACCTCCGTGGCGGCCCTGGCTTTGCCCAGCTTCTTGCCCTGTCTGGGGGTCAGCTTCGCTGTGGCCTCAGACCCCCTCTGTTTTCCCAGGATGCAATGCTTCAGGTTGGGGCAGAGTTCGCCCACAGACTGGCACAGTCTGGCCATGAAAAGGACCGAACTGAGGCAGGCGGGGCTGGGTTCAGGCGAGGCCGCGGCCAGTTCGGAGCGGATGGAGGACAGGATGTGGCGGACGCAGGCCACGCAGCCTTCGCGTAAAGCCTCCTCCACTGCCGGCGAGTCCGTGAAGCGGTTGAAAGAGGATGCTGACGAACTCTCTTTGGGACCAGAGGAGGTGACGGAGATGGAGTCAGACCCTGCAGAACACAGCATAAAAGATAATTAATTAATTAATTAATTAAAAATAATAAATAAGGTCTAATGATTCTTAATTACAAGATTCATGATCAGTCAGGAATAGGTGTGGTTTTGAATATTAACATTATTTATTACACGGCTGTGTTGAATACTCGATTCTGTATAACAGACCGTTGCTATGGATAACAGACCGTTGCTATGGGCGCAGCTCTGATGTCGGACTCTGGCGGACCGTTTTTGTGTCTAATTATTGATTTCTTAAGTAAGTAGCCGTGTACTAAGCGGGATAATGTACAGCTAGCAGGTCATTGTTGTGAAAGAATCCCCTTCAGGGCGGCTCGCTGTACATTATCCGTTACTTACAGACTTTGGGCTAAAACACACAAGAAGATCAGTGTATATGATAGAACAGTGGCATCAGAATGTGCCAGCAAGCCCCCCGGACCCTCGTAGACAGTAAGGAACTAGATACTGAAAAAATAGGTAACGTTGGCTTAGTAGATAAGGCAACAGCAAACATTTCAGGTAACTGGACAGCATGATATATCAAATAAAACTAATAATACAAGCAGAATATTCAATGAATCAAATTAAAATTCTCATTAAGGTCAGTCATTGTTTTTTTGGTAAAACAATGCCACTACTGGAAAATGCTTAATTCTACCTGGTAGGTGTATTTAAAGTCAGTAAACAGTAAGCAACTGACCTAAACTAAATGAAGTGGAGGGGCAGCCACAACCTCAGAGAAATCACAGACTATTTAAATGTGAATTCAAATGGTCAACATAGTCCTCAAAAGTATGTCCATTTGTGATGTCACAAATATACAATATTTAGACTATTACACGTTTTAAATGTAAACATTCTTAATGTGGCCCAGTTTATTTCCTGTTGCAGTGGATGTAAATGACATCAGCTGACAGGAAGTAGATGGGAACATATACCCAAACTGTTGCCTAGCAACGCAATTCTGTTGCAATTCAGTTGAAATGCACTAAAACGGAGCGTTTCAGACAGAGGGTAAATACAAGTATATTCAGGCAGACAGTATGAGGAAAATAATGTGTTTTTTTAACATTACAGCATGTAAACATGGTCTAGTAGAAAAACTAAATACAAGCATGAACCTGAAAATAGGCTTGATATGGGACCTTTAAATCTTATTCTTTCTCTTTTGCAGATCAGGTATGTTTGCCTCTTCAGTGCCAGCTGAAGACAATGATGACCTCAGGCTGAATGACAAATTGGCAATATTCGTAACAGGTATTTGGATATTCGTAATCTGACCACCTCTTGGAGATTGGATTGGGATTGACAGCCCACTCCCCGTCTAGCACACAGTATCAAAGTTTGAACCGCCCTTACCTTTGTCTTGGGAGGGAAGGTAGTACTGCAGGTCATCCAGCCTGGCCTTTAGCTTAGCATCCAGGGAAGAGCAGAAGTTCTGAACGCAGGGCGTCAGGGCCTGGGTCTTCATGGCCAGGCTACTTCTTTGGTGCTGCTGCCCCCGCTGGCTCACGCTGACCCACCCCGCGTCGCTCAGCAGGTCTCCCGGAGACTCCGACCACAGGTAGGATGCCACATCTACCTCGTACTGGGCCCCGCGGCCCGAGCCGGTGTTGGTACCTGAAGAAGTTTGGATGGTCTGGCTCTCAAGATCCCTCACAGCTGAGGTGAGGAGCTGGACGGAGCTCGTTGAGATGGCTTCAGTTTCTTCTTTGGTGATGGCCTTGGTGGAACGGGAAGAAGGATTATTAAAGGATATTCATTGGGATTATGTACAATTTTGGTGCATCAGCAGGTACGCCTGTCACTACTGTGAGACTGAACACAAAGCAAACCTTCAATTAGGCACGAATCCATACAATGTCAATGGATAGACCCGTTTAGATTGCTGAAAACTGCTAACTGCAATTGTAATTGTGCTAGGAGAGCACTAACCTGCAGGCGTTTAAGGAAGAGCTGCTGCAGGAAGTCATCCCAGACAGCCAGGGGCTGCTCCAGCAGCCGCTGACACACAGCGCTCCAGTGCTGACTGATGGACTCGGTGGACAGGAGGTCCCACACGGCGTCTCTAATGGCTGCCAACCCCTTCAGGCTCTTCACATAGACCAGAAGGCTGCCAACGCCACGGCAAATGTCCTCCTTACAGCTGAGAGTGGAGGAAAGATTCAAAAGGCATCGATTAGATATCAACAGAAAATCAATCAATGATGGGTTTGATGGTTGATTAAGGGCTTTAGTCATTTTTTCTAACTTCTAACTAATGTCCAGTCACTGTATAATAAACTGGACGAGCTTAAGAGCAAAATGGTTTTTCAATGTGCCACTATGAACTGCAACAGTATGGTTTTCTAGACATTTAAGTCAAACTTTGAAAAAAAACACCTTTCACAACAAAAGGAACCAGAACAAATATGAACAAGATGTGCAGTGTCCTGATTGATTGGAGCTTACGTGTCGATCCACTGCTGCAGGGTGTCCCGGAGCTGCTCTCTCTGGATTGGCTGAGCCAGGGTGCGAAGGGCGGGCTGGAACTCAGTGATGGAAGGAGGCAGGTACTTGAACCAGCTGCCTGTACTCGTCTCTTCCTGCAACACCCTCCTGTCTTTAGCTGAGGAGAGAGATGGGATTGATGGTTTCACATTTTCTTTATCTATGGATATTTGTACCTCAGGATACATCTAACTGTCTGGTGACGGATCCTCATTCTGACTTTGGATTTTCTTACTTTACGCTTAGTGCTTTTAAGATATACTGTATTTATACTAGGAAAAACTGTCATGGCCATTTTCCCTTGACCTCTGACCTCAAGATGTGTGAATGTAAATGGGTTCTATGGGTACCCACGAGTCTCCCCTTTACAGACATGCCCACTTTATGATAATCACATGCAGTTTGGGGCAAGTCATAGTCATTTTTATGTTAAATGCAGTACCCGTGAGGGTTTCTGGACAATATCTGTCATTGTTTTGTGTTGTTAATTGATTTACAATAATAAATATATACATACATTTGCGTAAAGCAGCATATTTGCCCACTCCCATGTTGATAAGAGGATTAAATACTTGACAAATCGCCCTTTAAGGTATATTTTGAACTAATTGATTAATCACGAATAACTATTGACAATCATGCAATTAATCGTGATTAAATATTTTAATCGATTGACAGCCCTAATTGAAACCTTTCTGTCCTAGAACATATTACTATATTACATCTGACATGCCAAAAAAAGTGACATTTCTGAGTAGATTAACTTATTCTGAAAACAATAATATACGACATGTAGTGCCTATGCCAAAAAAAATAAACAGCCTAGGGTTTATAGGGAAAAATAAGGGACCATTCCTGTCTATGGCCTGTGTTTATTAGCTCTCAGTAGGAAAAGTAAAACTAAAAGTATCCTAACACCGCGGCTGTTTACCTAGATATGTGGTGGAGGTGACATTCTCCAGGATAGAAAAGAGCATGCCACAGCCCAGGGCTCCCTCCACCGGCCTGGGGCTTCCCTCTGGGGGCAGGTAGAAGACAGCGTAGGCCTGGAACAGAGTGGTGACCAGCAGCTCCACCAGGCTGCACACCTGGGCCTTAATCCCTGCACCTGCACCAAAATACATGTTTATATGAACTGGTACACATTTCTGGCTGCTTTAGTTATACATAAGATATAAATAATGATACTACAAACAACATTTCCTGCTCTGCTACACAGTAAAAGCCTTCAAGCAATAATTCTATGCCTTCAAGCCTTCTGTGTAAAAAATGTGTTATGACACACTCTGATAATAAAATGCATATTATTGGCAGGTGGTAGAAAAATACCATGCTGTGGTTGGTTGAGCAGCTGATGGATGGAGGCCTTCCGGGCTAGTAAGAAGTCAGCCAGGGCCTGGCGTGGTGAGCTGTCCTCCAGCAGCATGGTGGACACCAGGGCCTCAGCGATGGCCTGGTCGGACACCGCGCGGCCCCGCAGCAGAGACCTGCTGTCCAGGAGGATGACGGACCTGCGAGAAGACAGACTAGTTACAGACCTATGACTTAGCTTTTACTAACCGGATCCAGTTGTGGTCTACAGCGTGTGGATCCATCACCAATTCTTTCAGTTCTGAGGCCTGGAAGTTTTCCATTAGAATCACTAGCCAAAAAGCAGGAATTCTACTTGGTGACACAAGTAATAAAACATCCACTACCTGAAGTGACCGGTGGTGGCTACCTGCCGGATCAGAATGGGGAAGCGGGCCAGGACGGGGCTGTAATGGCCCCCCGTAGCGGCCTCCAGGTGCAGCAGACTGTGCAGGTGGCAGCACAGCAGGTACAGCTGGGTGGCCTGGAGGTACTGGGACGCCTCCATGGCACTCCAGATGCGCTCTGGGATCTCCAGGAGGAGCTTGATCTGAGAGGCCATGGTGTAGAACTTCTCCTGCCACTGCATCTGGCTCTACAACATAATGACACACAGACACATTGCATATTTATATGTAATAGACTTTAGACAATTATTTGACAGAGACAAGCGATGATAAAAGGATAATAAGTATACAAACACCAGACAATGTAGTGAAAGTAATATTATGATGTATTAAGATGTGTGTGAATTAATGTCAGGTCATATATGCAATACCATCTTCAAAGTTGATTGTGGTTTAAACTTAGTGCATTCCATTATCTCCATTATAAAGATATGTCCCCAATTTTCATTAAAAAATATTATAATTATAATGTTCTCCTGTGTGTCAGTACTAATACACACCTATCAGAACACATATTCAGGTAGTTTACAAATCAACAGGGTCTTCAGGTAAATTCGGCATAGAGGTGATCCACCGGCAGCACTTAATTTCAATAAAGTTTTGCATTTGTTATCTGGCTCGGGCAGTTTAGCTACTGTGTGTTTTGGCTCAAAAGAGGTGTGGACATTTCTAAAAGTTAGGATTGGATTGACAAATATGATTTAATCAGAAATCTTTTTATGCCGAATTGGTCAGCACTTTTCTTTGAGTCAAAGTAAGTGTTAAGTGACGTTATAATTGGGGGGTATGTATGCATATAACTCATTTAATCATGAATTGACACATTTTTAAATGAAGTTTGGTTCAAAAGTAAGGATTGGATTAAGAAATATGATTTAATCAGCAATCTTTTTTATGCCGAATTGGTCAGCACCTTTCTTTGAGTCTGAGTAAGTGTTAAGTCATGTTATAATTGGGGGGTATGTATGCATATAACTAATATAATAATGAATTGCCACGTTTTTAAATGAAGTTTGGTTGACGCAGGTTTAGAGCTACAACAACAACAGTGGTTAGGTAGAGGTTCACCTCCTGTCTGGAGCTGGTCACGCTGGCTCTGCCTTGCTTCAGCTTGTGGCAGTACTGGTGCATGTCCTGGATGGACAGGACGACGCTCTCCGAGCACTGCCTCATCTCTCCGATGGTGTCAGCGGCGTCTATCAGGTCCCGGTAGCGCTCACCGACCATCTGCCTCAGCTCCTCCTTCTTCTGCTCGATCTCCCCGCGGACCTTGTGCTCGATCCGGCGGATCTCCGCGGTGTTGTACCGCTCGAAGAGAGCCGCCGGGTCTCTGATCTCCGAGACCCGGATAGACAGAGCAGGATCCTCGGCCATCGCTCATCCAAAACAACTTCAGCTGTTCCAGGAGATTTAACCCGGAAGGGAGACCGGGAGTACACTTCCTGCTGCCTCCACGTAGGCTGAAATGTGACCACGACTGATTGGTCATGAGAGCTGTCTGTCAGGGAACATTTCCGGTTAGGTTAGGAGCCGCCTACCCACACTGCTGAGCCAATCAAATCATCCCAAAATGCATGCTGATAATAATAATAATAATAATAATAATAATAATAATAATAATAATAATAATAATAATAATAATAATAATAATAATAATAATAATAATAATGCTTTTATTATTATTATTATTATTATTGTTACAATGATTTGTACCACAGATTCCTGATCCAGCGGACTATTGTCTGCCAAAAATAATAACAAAGGTATAGGTCATTTATTTCAGAGTGATATTGTTTGTGTGCCTTATGTTGTCAATTACTGGAACAACCTTTTAAAAGACCTCAAGTGGAAGAACATCTGGACTCTACCCTATAAGTATCTTTTGACAAACAAATTAAGAGAAGTATCCTTTAAAATCCTTCACAGATATTATCCAGCAAGTCATTATCTTGTTAAGTTTAAACAGGACATCAATGTAAACTGTTCATTCTGTGATGTTACTCCCAGAAACTCTTCTTCATCTATTCTGGCACTGTGACCATTGCAAAAGGCTGTGGAAGGACTTGAGTAGATTCATTATTGATAATATTGATTATCAATAATGTTTACCTGATTTTATTCTATGTCTAGAGAATGTCTTGTTTGGTTTCCATAAAGGTAACAGTAAAATAAATTAAAATTATATCATTAATCTGATTATTCTCTTATAGCTAAATTTCATATACATAAATCCAAATTTAGTAAATCTAAACCTTCATTTTTTTTGTATTTGAACATGAAACCCAACAATACATTAGATTGATTCTCTCCTCTGGAAACAAAAAAAGCTATTAAGAGGGTAACTTTATGCACCTCCTTTAATATATTTATCTAAATGTTTATTTCCCCAGGCTTTGTGCATGCATAATGTTTATCCTCTGGCATCTGTTATTTTGTCTTGTTGTTCTTCTAATAGATTTGCACATCTCTTTGTAATTAGACCGGTATGACCGGTTAGTGAACTAAAGAAAAGAGAAAAAAAAAGAAAAAAACAGAAGACCGTTTGTTGTGAATTCAACATGATGAGGAAGGTGACGTCAGCTCCAGTCAGTGCGTCGGTGTGAAGGGCAGCAGGTGCGTCAGGTAGACCTTCATACCCGGAAGGACAGACTTCAAAGCAGCTACTCCGTTAACAGGTAAGCAACTCAACGCCTAATATCGCACTGTAAAGTGTAGAACGACTATTTAGATGTATTTGTACATTAAAATGTTGTTAGTTTTATCAGATTTAATCTGTAAAAGCTTCTGAATGAATGACTACTAGACTCTATAACTAATGTACTAATGATATAATGAGTTATATGCCTGGTTACCAGTCAACACAACATGAAGCGCATTGATGGATTTATGATATAGCAAGACACAGACATATGAAGCCTATAGATGTGGAGTAAGAAAGTGTTTAGAAGTGAATTTCACTGTGCTCCTGTGGTATGTGTTGCTGCTCAGTGATTCTCAACTAGGGGTCCTGGAACTCCCCCTGGGACCCCCAGGGGTCCTATAGAGGGAGTTCCAGGGGTCCTAGAGGGAGATCCAGGGTGTCCCCAGAAATATGGGGGATACTGGTGGTTTTTCATTATTTAATTTACGATATAGGACTCATAAGAGCGTCTATTCTGATCACAGGTTTTACTTCCTCCACAGTTATCTCCTCAACTGTAGTTGACAACTATAGAATTATGGTCTTAATCATATCAATCATATCATCAGTCATATCTAACAACCAAATTCTTTTCAGATGGATGTCCCTGATAACTTTATAAAATAGTGGCAGGGCTGGCTTAAGGCAAAGGCCATATAGGCGGTTGCCTAGGGCAACACCTCCTGGGGGGGCACTGGTCGCCCTCTAAAAAAAAATATAATAATAAATAAATAAATAAATATATATATATATATATATATATATATATATATATATATATATATATACGTATATAATGATTATTAATTATATAATCAAAATAAGCATAATTAAAATAAGCATAATTATAATATTGCGCCCGTCCTCATTTTCTGCATTGACGTAACAAATTAACAAAATATGAAAGAAAGAAAGAAAGAAAGAAAGAAAGAAAGAAAGAAAGAAACTCTCTTTCTCACACTTCTTTATCTGCCCGGCCGCACTTATTTGTTAATAAAATTGTCAACAATATCAGGGACCAACTGTTTATTTATATTATAATAAATACAGTTATTTATGAAAATAAAAATTTGAATTTTTGTCCTAAAACCATGGTGATGTCTGATGTGTGTTGCGGTTTACAGGATTATAGGGTTCGGGTTCCAAACCTAGAGCGGCTCCTTTAATCAAACAACATTTTACCCCACAGGTATGTTCATGCAGAATGTCCTACTATAATTTTTATTTTTTTTTATTTTTCTGATGAGCCGCTGTTCACTACAGAATATATATTCACAAGTCTGTTCCAAAGTCGAAACATCTAGAGGTTCCCATCCTATATCGCCACTGAGAGACAAAACTGGTGTACAGTCGAATAACATTTTATATCGATCGTGGCCTCATTAGTGTCCTCTGCTCTAAAGGTTCTAATCAACTCACAGTACCTATCGATATGATTTCAGATTGGATTCATTTGGTTTTTTTTACCACATAGCTGCTGTCTTTTCCACGTTCAAATAACAATGCATCACGATTCAAGATGAACTTTATTGTCATTCATGCTATTTACATGGCAAGTGCACAGCAGAATGAAATTATGTTGCATCTGGCTCCCAAGTGTATTAAAAAAAAGTGCTAACAAGAGTAAATGTAAGAAGTTAATAAAGTTAATAATCAATGTTCTGTGTCAATCCAAACTTGAGCTGTGAGCTCAGTGTTGCTTTCTGTGTGTGTTTCCGTGTGCAGACAGAGCAGAGCGATGGAGCCGAGAGACCTGCAGCAGGAGTTGGTGGATAAGTTCAACCATGTGCTCTCCAGACAGCACTTGTTCCAGTCTGACTGGGACATCGCCTCTTTTGCAGTCTTCTTCATCTTCATTGGTGAGTGGAGTTAGAGAACTGGATTTTAGAGGCAAGGACGTTCTATTACACTCCATCAGGGTCCATATTCATAAACTAAACTAAATATAATATACAACTAAACATTTTTTTTTTTTACTGAGGGCAAATGCTAAATATAAATGGAAGCAACATTCCCCACTACCCCTCTCCATCAACCCAGACCCCCACCCCTGATCAGCAATTAACAGAATTCAGAGTATTACAAAAATATATCCAACATAAAAAGCAGATTGAGCAGGACTAATACAAGAAAAGTGGACACACAAACATCTGTACAAAAAGTAGAACGCAGCTCTGAATCCTCTCGATATTAATGATTTTTTTTAATGAGGTTTATCTATGTGTTTTCAGGTATGATTCTGCTGCTGGTCATCCTGGTCCTCATCCGCTGCTGCTGCTGCTGCTGCTGCTGCTGTGATGACGGGAAGGTGAACTCACACATATGAGAGAGCTGAAGGAAAACACACACACACACACACACACACACACACACACACACACACACACACACACACACACACACACGTAGTGAGGTGCTGACTCAAAGGCAGAAATTAAAGAAAGAATGGGAAAGCTGTCACACAGAGCTCCGATGCAATCTGACATTGTTTTAAGTCTGTTACTCGTCTCTTTTAAGTGACATTTTTAGGATTTTTTCAAACCTTTTGCTGTTTTGTTTTTAAGTCTTTATGCTGCCATCTTGGCCCCTTGGAAAATAGGTTTTAAATCGCAATGGATACCATCCTGGCTAAATAACGGCTAAAGGTGCTAAACGCAAAATTCAGAGCATTTCTATTCCCTCTCAACGGCTCTCAACATGACGACGGCTGAGCCGGCGGCTCGCAGTTAACGATGCTAACAGTGCTAACAGCAACAATGCTGAACAGTAGCCCCGTTCCACGGAACTAAGAACCTTTTATGGACCAGGGTCTAAATTTAGTCCTGGGGACATTTTCTGGGGATATTTTACCCCCCAAAAGGCCCCGGTTGGGGGGTAGTAATTTCTGAAAGCAGCAATACATATTGTCACAGTGAGATAAAACGTTTTTTTTATCACGCATGGCTGGCCCGGCTATGTAAACACAGCACAGAGAAACTCAGATTCCAATTCACACAGAGGGAGAGAGACTTCATTCTCTGCTCAGGTAGACATTACTCCTCTATATCTTTACATAGACAATAGTTGTTGATGGTATATTCATGCTCTGAATGTCAGATAGAGAACGTTTAAATAAAAGAAATGGTTGTAAAGATTGATGTTTGGGCACACTTACCTTAAAGGTCACCTATTATGCAAAATGCACTTTTCCATGTCTTTTAAACATCAATATCTGTCCCCAGTGTGTCTACAAGTCACCATAGTATCATAAAAGACCATCCTCTCTCTTTTTCTCCTGCTCCGTTTGTCCGGAAATGGGTGTCGAAACAACGCTGCGCAGCTTTTCTTTTCTTCTGACGTCATTTGAGAATTAGCCATGTAAGGGTTTCCTGGTCGAACCAGAGAGAACCTTCAGTAGCTGACCCCGCCCCACAGCGCGTCACTGTCTCTCCTCCTCAACCGAACTTGAGCAAAGTAGCTCCTACAGTTAGTCTGCAAGAACCAGCAGAACAGGCTTCATGTACTCCCATCATCTAAATATAACATGTTCATTCACAAAGGCTTTATGTAATTACACTGTTTAAACAGATGATATTTATATATTATATATATTTGATGTCATGCATGTAGCAGAGTACAGGTAGTAAATAGTGACTGTAAGCAACACAACACATTTCTGTTTCACAGTCAAACTTTATTTGAGTTGACAGATGACAATATTAAT
Source organism: Sebastes fasciatus (assembly GCF_043250625.1). Classification (NCBI taxonomy): domain Eukaryota; kingdom Metazoa; phylum Chordata; class Actinopteri; order Perciformes; family Sebastidae; genus Sebastes; species Sebastes fasciatus. The sequence continues at coordinate 5,248,792 of NC_133807.1, read as the reverse complement.
TATTCACAGCATTTGTAATCATCTCACCTGCAGTTATGTTAACATGGTACAGGAGAAAGTCTTCAGCTCTGGTAAACTATGGTAAGCTAAGCTCCGGTGGTCTGTAGTCATGGTAACACAGAGACAGCTACTACTGTAAATAATATACCATTACTCTGATCTTCCATACATTTATCTTTTAGCAGAAATAATGAACTGACTACTGTTTCACATCTTCTATTTTCTACCCTGATGGTCGCTGTGTTTACACACCGTGTCATAGCGGTAGCATGATGCTAACGGGTTAGCTACATGCTACCGGGTTAGCTCTGTATCTCCATGTAAACAGAGCCATCTGCTTTCAGCCATCTGCTCTCAGCTGTCTGCTCTCAGCTATCTGCTCTCAGCTGTCTGCTTTCAGCCATCTGCTCTCAGCTGTCTGCTTTCAGCCATCTGCTTTCAGCCATCTGCTCTCAGCTATCTGCTCTCAGCTGTCTGCTTTCAGCCATCTGCTCTCAGCTGTCTGCTCTCAGCTATCTGCTCTCAGCTGTCTGCTCTCAGCTGTCTGCTTTCAGCCATCTGCTTTCAGCTATCTGCTCTCCTCTGGGATGATTCTGTCGGTCATTTCTCACAGATGGATCTGTAAAGACAGACGTAAAACAGAGTGTATGTTTACGGTTTACAGAGTTGATGCATGAGGTAAACACTGAGTTAACTAACAGAGATATAAATAGTATTATTTACCTGAGAGAAACCGACAGGAGAACCTGGAATCTGGACCGCAGATGTTCATCATGTGTCGCCGATTTCTGATCAGATTCCTCCGGTAATGTGCGCTGAGTGAAGTTTCTGGTTTATAAACTTTAAAGTGGTTTATAAACTTTATTCTAGCTGCTATCTCTCCACTCGTCTCTCTCTCTCTCTCTCTCTTGAGAGAGAGAGAGAGAGAGAGAGAGAGAGAGAGAGAGAGCTTCTCCGGGAGGGAGGGGGAGAGTGACGCTGTTGTTGAGGACGTTTGATTGACAGAAAACGCTGACCAATCAGAGCAGAGTGGGAGGAGGCAGGCTGTGAATCAGGGGGTTTCAGACAGAGGCTGAATTAGGCTCTGAGGCAGGCAGACTCAGGCTGCAGTATGAGAAGAATAAAGGGTTTTTTGAACATTGCAGCATGTAAACATGTTCTAGTGCAACATTAAAATACATCTATGAACCTGGAAATGAGCATAATATGAGACCTACAGAGCTACAGACACAGAAATCAGCACTTTTGGAAATGGGCTGAAACAGAGGTTATAGAGACATGCTGGAATGCATGATCTGATTGTTTTTTTGAAAAAAAAACTTCAGAGACATGGTTTGGAGGTGTCTGAGACCTATAATAACTAGTTTAAATGGAGTATAATATGTGACCTTTAACTAACATGTCATATTAACCAGGACAGATCAGATTCAGAGCTCCGAGCAATCAGCTTGAAAGACATGTCAGAAGCCTATGCACAAAACCACTCCCTATTTATTAAATAGTGTGCAGTATTTAACCCTCCATCCCTGTTATTTGAATGTCCGCATTTGGAATGCAAATTTATATAGTGCGTCAAAATTCCCACAATGGAACAAAGAAAGTTAAAGTCCATGGCATGTACACTACTTTTTGCTCTCACCTCATCATCCCGTATGTATGGAAGACAGGACCATTCCTAAATGTATTCCTGGCATCCTTATTGCAGACGTTTAACCACCTTACAGAGAGAGAGAGAGATCCTATCATGTAGTGAAATGAACTGAAATTGAGCAGAGGTCATTTAGGACCATGTACTCTGATGATGATGATAGTGCTTTATGCTTCTTCAGCAGCATCGGAGACGGAAGGTCGGCGTGGAGAACATGGCTCTGGAGCCCTGACGGCTCAACTGCACTCATCAAGTATTGTGAAGGTTGATGAAGCCAGAGGAGTCTTACTAATAACTTTTGTGCCAAAGCTTTGATTTTACTGTCACCATCTGTTAGCAAATTTAGTCCACTTGCACATAGAATGAATCATTGCTCACGAGTCCTTCACTACCCAGTTATGGAAATCTAACACGCGTGATCTTTTTGACTGTTTTTGTCACTGCTGTGTGGGGTTTGTTGCTAGGATACCACCGAGGAGCTGGAACACTCAGCGTACCTCTGTAGATTTGCATGTCACTTCCTCTTATTTTGTTTGTTGAAAGAAATTCGTTTTACTTAGTAATAAATATATAAATAATAAACATGTCAACGTTGCTTTATTTAATGTATCGGTGTATTTCTTCTCATCGTGACCATGTTCATTTATGGAGTCCTTGTTCTAGCAAACAGACACAACGACATTTGTAGAGGACAAAGTACGCAGAATCACATGAGGGCATAAATCAGGAGGTAGATGTGTTTATGTTTACAGACTGGATCACGCAGGGCTGTAAACTGATGCTGCCCTGCTCTCTCTCTGTCTGTAATCTGTCACTCCTTTAGGAAAGCTAGAGTCGTGTTTCAACACAACATACAGATCCCAACTTTAAGACGTCACGTCATTTCACTTTACTGCTCTGTTCACTCTTTTAGACAAAGTCCCTCCTTGTCAATTCACCAGGATGTTTGTGTGCAGAGAGATCATTAACTCGTGCACACTGCCCTGGAGAAATGCATCCCTTCGTTGTTTTCAGAATAGTGTATAGCATTACTCTGCATCTGCCCAATTTACAGGTATAACATGTAACACACAACATTCAAAGTTGGAGAGAGAGAGAGAACAGCTATGGTCGAGTGAGGTATAGAGTGAATGAGGAGAGGGAGCGGCGTTAGTGAGAACAAAGCAGTGAATCAGAGAAATAAAATGTTATTGCTTAGGGATACCGATACCAGTATCGGGTCCGATACTGTGCTCTTGTACTCGTACTCGCAAAATGGCTCTGATACAACGGCACCGATACCACTTTACAGCAGTGTGACGCTAACCTCTCGTCACCATCTTTCGGGTCCTCACGCTCCACCTCCCCTGCGGTGCGAGACGGGCCGGTGGTGCGCCCGACCCCGCTGGGCCGGGATCCCACCTCAGCTGGCGCGTGCCAGCCCTCACTTTCATTGTACCACGGGGTTTTGCTTGCACCCTCTGACTCGTGCGTGCGTTAGACTCCTTGGTCCGTGTTTCAAGACGGGTCGGGTGGGTTGCCGACATCGCCGCAGACCCCTGGCGCCTTTTACGTGGGCAGCGGCACGACGCGGTCGACAGTCACACCGGGAGCAGGGTGGGGAGAGAGGGGCGCAGCGAGCCCTTTGTCCACGGTGCGGCGAGGTTCAGGCGGGGAGCACTGGAAAGCTGCGGCCACGAGCCACTTTCGCCCCGAGCCTTTCCAAGCCGACCTAGAGCCGGTCGCGGCGCACCGCCACGTATGCAGGACTCCCCAGCCTGCCGTGTGTCGCTCACACCCTCCAGCTGGCTGTTAACAAGTGTTTTTTGGCACAGAGAAGTACTCGTATCGGTACTCGGTATCGGCGAGTACCTAAATGTAAGTACTTGTACATGGTCTGAAAAAAAGTTGTATCGGTGCATCCCTATTATTGCTGAAGCCCAGAAATGTCCCGAACACAGCAAAAATAACAAGAAAAGAGAAAATCCTGCAGGATCTCTGCGGATACAGACACCACCACACACTTCTAGTGGAGCAGAAGTGATGATTGAGAGGGATTTATTTAGAATCCGTCTATAAATAGTTGCTTTTTTTTTAATACCTTTAAAACTAGAATTACCACCTCATGGTTGTACGCCTTCGCAAACCGGTCTAGTGTCAGTTTACATCCATGTCTGTCCAAAATGTCATCACTTCATAATTTCATCCTGTTAGACATTTGTGTGAAATTATCACAATTAGCATATGAAGCCCCAAAGTGTTCAATATTGAATAAATAATGCTAATAAAAATGCTGCTGACACATGCATCATTATTCACACACACAGCGTGAACAGTTTAATGAGACATCTTTATATATATATATAGCTTCACTGCAGCAGACAGCAAGGGAAGGTCAACAGAGACAGAATAATGTTTAGAATATTTTTATTGCACAGATATCAGATAAATAATTTCCACATTTTATATGATAGGCAGCTATTTTTTAAAATAGATTAACACTTACTGGAATGAAGTCATTTGTTCATGATTGGATTAGTGTTTGGTTCACAGGGAATCAACAACACAAGTGCAAAACGTGTTTAAATAAATAGAAATGTAGAGCAGACAAACACTTGAAATCAGTATGACATGACAAGTAGCTTATCATTTAGACATACAGTATCCATGCAGTTACAAACAGGGTATGTGAGCTCTGTCATTTCCACCAAATGGGGCAATAAACAATAACAAAAAAACAACAGCAAAAAAAGAGAAAACAAATCAGTAGCCCAGCTCCAATGTCCACCCTAATGCCACGCTTATGTCATATCGTCATATTCAAACTTGTAATAGCACTTGTGTAAAAAGCTCCGATATATCCAACTTGGCACTTAAAGGCGCAGTGTGCAGGATTTCAGGGGATCTACAGCATTAGCAGAAATGAAATTTAATATTCATAACTATGATCTCATTAGTGTATAATCACCTGAAACTATGAATCGTGTTTTCGTTAGCTTAGAATGAGCCGTTTATATCTACACAGGGAGCGGGTCCTCTTCACGGAGTCCGCCATGTTTCTACAGTAGCCCAGAACGGACAAACCAAACACGTGATTTTACATTACCCGAAGGCCACTGTAGTTCTCCGACAAGCTTGGAAAGGGAGTGTTGAGCAGAGGGGTATCCAGTTGGTTGCAATCTGCAACCTCACCACTAGATGACACAAAATCCTACACACTGGACCTTTAATAATACGGACGTGCGTGAAAACCAAATTTTAAAAACCAAATGTAATGGATATGGTGTTATGTTGTCAATTACGGAAGGGCGGACATAGGAACTGGTCCACAAACAGATGACCGTCCAGTATCATCTGACACCAGCATGTTGGCATCCCATAAAAGATCACAGTGGGAAATGCTTTCCTAATACTACTGATCTCCTCACAGCTAAGACTTTTTGTCCCTGCAACAAATACTGTTGCATTCCCCATAAACTGTGCTTTAAACTTGAATTTACATATAGTGAGCATGATTATGGAATTAGTGAAATTGAAACAAATTCTCAGATTAAAGGCTTTTTTCTAAAAGCAGTGAGTAGTGTCATCTAGGGGATCGTGTCCAGATACAGCAGGTGGATGTACAGTTGATGCACAGAATAAAGGATTACTCCAGTGATTTTGCACTTCCATAAAGTTACGGGATTTACAACAGACAGATTACATAAGAATGGCCAAAACTGACTTTTAGTTCCTAATAAAAAGGTCCAACACACTCTAACACATCCCATAGTGCAACTCAACAATATCGCTTGTTATGCCAGGATCAGACTACACGATATTTTTGACGGTTACGACGGTACACTATGTCAAATTAGACGATTGAGAGTCATAAATTCTTGTTGTGACTTGGCCGCGACACATGACAGACTACACGTCGGTCCCCTGTTCCGACAATACACGGTCTCCCGGCTTGATATACAGGCTTACCGGGGCTCAAGCCCGACCATGTAAAGGGGCCCACGAGGCTCCAGGGGAAAACAGTAGAAATATAATTCACAGGGAGAAGCGAAAGCGGGCGCGCAACGGGATGCTCAGCAGGTCAAATTCACAGCCGTGACGGAACACGTTGTGGAAAGCAAAAAAATAAAAGATAAAACATGCTAGTAGACTTTCTGTCAGGACGTCGCGAGGCGTCCCAGACGACACTCATTTATCGTTCCCGTTCTGGGCAGATCTTAACACAGCAATTGTACTCGAGCGCGGACCGCACCGAGACTGTTTAGTAGAGGAAGCGGTCTCAGTCCGGATCACACAAATGAATTCTCAAGCGGTTCGTTTGTGTTGGGAATGTGATCCGATCTCAATCTTACCCAACTACAAAGGCGTACCCTGCAAGTTTGACATACAGTACGTGGCTCCCGTAGCCAGGTGAGCTTTGCATTCTGGGATGCAAATTTTGTGAAATCAAGTGTTGTTAGCAGCTGACTGCCCTGGACTAGCAACCAGGTACATTGCCTTCTTGATATGTGGGCAGACCTTCCTCCTCCTACGTTTACTTTCTGACATATCTAACCAATGAGCGGTAAGAATGTTCTCACATTTCTGTTTGAAAAAAACCCCAAACACAACAGTTCACCAACTCATCCAGTGATTTGGACCTGAGCCAACCAGTGATCCTTTTGACAACACCCCCAGAGAATACTCATGTGATGTCACTTGAGTTATTACCATGACTACAAAACTGACTTTGACGTGTAAAATTGGTGGAGTGCTGTTATAGCGCCGTTATTCTGAGGGAACTCAGCGTCTTTCAGAAAGAAAACCAACGTGTGACCATCGTGACCTCTTAGTACCGCTTCGTCTCCCAACCCTGAGTGCACAAATTAAGTGTTCCACACAACGACACGGCTCAGATGATAACTTTGGGGATAAGAACCAGATAAATACTCGGTAAGTACTAAGTTGCTTGAACGTAACAAATAATTAAAAATAAATTCTAATAACAAATCAGCAACATTCATTCATTCATTGAGAAGTTCAAGTCAGTGCTGTGAGATGCAACATACACACACACATACACATACATACACACACACATCAGATTGATGTCAGTCAGCTGGGCTGACACAACTGGGAATATTCATATCTCTCGGGCTTTGATTGGCTCCTTCAGCTAATCATGCAACACTTGGAACTGAAAGACTGGATGATAAATAAATATACAGTGTATATATATATATATATATTTATACAAAACAAATAGAACCCTTCCCAGGATGTCCCTTACACTTGTGTGGTTGGTTTGGGTCGGCGCGATCTCTAGAGGATGGACGGGAGGTGGGTTAGAAAGGTCTGTAGTTCCAGAAACTGGAGAAGACGGATATCTGCAGGGATGGGAGGGCAGGAGAGGATTAGTTACATTTACATACATGCAAATTCAATTTTCTACCAACCAACTGGTCAAAGCTTAAATAAACCTGTTTAGCCATATACAACAACAACACCACACTCACCATTGATGGCACCACTGTTTCCCCCTCCTCCCAGGCACGCAACCTCAGTGTTCTATTTGATCCCACCCTCTCCCTTGAGCCCCACACCCGCCAAGTTGTCAGAATCTCCTTCTACCACCTGCGCATTATCGCTAAGATCAGAGCCTTTCTCGCACGCCCTGCTGCCGAGAGGCTTATCCACGCCTTCATCTCCTCCTGCCTCGACTACTGCAACTCTCCTGTACGGCATCAGCACTACCTCCATCAATAGACTCCAACTGGTCCAGAACGCAGCTGCCCGACTCCTAACTCACACCAAATCATGGCACCACATCATCCCTAAAAGTCCTAAAAGACCACCACTGGCTCTGAGTGTAGTGATTTCCTTTTTGGTGAATATAGGCCACCGTACCTTGCATGTGTATCTAAGGCGATGCTAGTGAATGTGCTAATTCACAGTCATGTAAGAAAAAAAAAACCTTACGGGTAGAAGTCAACTACGACTCCCAAAGTGCATTTCAGCAAGAAACATCCAATTTTGAAAAATCCTGTTGCTAAAAGGGATCCTGATAAAAAACCCTAATAATATATATAGAGTATATATATATACACCATAATAACCCTTCAACAATCTGCAGCTGATATCAAGTCACTTTTAATTTCTTGGTAAATTTTGGATGAATTCAGCAACCATGACGCCGTCTTTTGTTCCCAACTGCAACAACGAAGGAACATTTGAAATGGGAGTACAGAGCGATGAAAAAGAGTTCTGGGAACAGCCGCTCCTCCGACTTCACCACTCGAATGTTAATATAAAAAAAAATATTGATTAGTGCAGCTTTAAGAGGTCGTGTTACTACAAGATTCGTCAAGTGAGAATGTAACGCTGATAGAGACACCCACCTTGTCCTTGAGCTGCTGACAGAGCTGCAGCGAGATGGTGAAGAATACCAGCGTATCATTAAGCCAAGGCACCACACACTCCACCTTGTGAACGTGGCTCACCTCAAACCGGTTGTGGTTGAGCTCGCTGCGGAGGAAAGAGACGTTAAAGGGACCTCAGAGATACACCTGCTAAATGTGGTACAGTCCCTAACAGAATGTAGGACCGATTTCCAAACTGGAGTATTTCTCAATTTATGTATTATAATAAGGGTGTAACGATTCATCTACTACATCGATATACCAATTTATATTCTTACGATCCAACTACATCGATAGGTACTCAGCAGGTTGTCCTTCATGATACTAAGAATTTGCACCTTGTTTTTAAGCAGGACAAACGTCATATGGATGTATCTTTTAGCACTTTTAATAGTAAAGAAATGTTGAACGTTACTCCGGTTCGCTCTCCCTGTGTATGATGTCATCGACATGCGCCAGCAGCGATCTCAGAGAGACGACAACAAAACGAAGCGTGGCCGATGGCGAGGAAGAGCCAGACGAGCGAGAGGTTTTCATGTTTGAGGTTCAGCGTGTTGAAACATTTTTGCTATTGCAAAAGAGGGTGATGTCCTTATTATAAATTGCTCGCTGTTTGCAGAATATTGCACTGCATTGTATCTTGAGAACTGAAGCAGCGGGTCCTGAAGTTGCACATTTGTATTATTTTCAAATAAAAGGTATATGTATTTGCCTTTAATCTTTGTGTTTACTTGTTTATATCTATAATTAATTTGTATCGATTTCAAATCATTGAATCGTATCGTGTCGTATCGTATCGTATCGCTCAAGATGAGATCTGAATCATAGAAAGTGATATGTATCGTATCGTTGTAAAAACGTACTGTTAAACCCCTATATCATAAGTAATTCTCTTTTTCTTTTCATTAACTATATATATCACTATTTCTTTTAATGTATTCATTATATGCATACAGACAGACAGACAGACAGACAGACTTACAACATTGCTCCTGGGTTGTGCAACACTGAGCTTCCAGCTGGCTTGAAATTCTACCAAGATGAGAGACAAACAGTGAAGCATCAGTCGAACCATGACGCTGTGTGAGGCTTCATATAGTGTTGCAGAGCCAAGACGAGTTCTAACCTTAGTGGTGTTGGGAGGCAGCACGTGAAGCTGGTAGACGGTCAGGCACAGTTTGCTCAAGTTGATGTAAAAGTTCACCATCACATCCCCAGGCATGGGAGGAGTGAACATTTTCTAGTGATGGAGGGAGACAAAACAGAACGGGGTGAGCAGAGGAATATGGAACAATGATATCTTCTTTAGGTGTGTGTCATGTAGTTTGTCCACCAGAGAGCACTGTAAAATGTTACACGACATGGCCCAAACTTATGTGGACACGCTAATGTTGCACCCATGCGTGCTGCTATATCAGCCTCCGCTCTTCTGGTTTCAGTCTTTCCACCAGGTGTTGGAACATGGCTGCAGGGATTTGCTCCCATTCAGACACCAGAGCATGAGTGAGAAGCTGCACTGATGTTGCTGATCAGGGGCCTCATTTAGGAAACTCTGCAGAGAATCCACACTATGTCTCCATCTCCCACGTTTCAGTGCTGTTGTCGCACTACTGTACACACACGCACCTCTACCTCTATCCGTCTGAGAATAACTAATAATTCATGTTGAATATGAGTAATGTCGTGGGATTATTCTTTATTTCATTGGCTATTTGGGGATTTATACATTATTATTATATACTTATACTAAACTATACTATAACGAAGCATTCGAATAGTGATTTGGAGGTCGAATACAATGGCAACGGTCGCAGCTTCAGTGCATTCGGGTCAGCCCTACATAAATGATCAATGCAAAGCACCTCATGAAGGTTTTATGTATATCAATGAGCCTGCTGATCAGCGGTTGTTTACGGTGAAACACGGCGACTACCGAGAGGAAGACAGACACAGATGGAGGTGCTTGTGGGTGAGGGGCTCCCTGAACACCCTCCTAATTCTTCCATCCACATAGTCCTCACAGTGCCAGTGCATCCATCATGCAGCATTACAGGTCTATCACTCTCGCAATATTGATATGTTTACAGCAATCAGACTGATCGCTTCACAACTTGCCAAAAAAAAAAACGCGGTGTCTCTGTACGCAACAGAGACACACTGGAGACATGGCGGTGTGATAGTTGGATCGGATGCTTGTTTTCAGTTTGTCTATGTGTACTGTATCTGTCCCTATCAAATAAGCCATAAATAAATAAATAAATAAATAAGGTCGTGTCTACTTATTGATTTCTGCAAAGATATTATTGAAAACAGTTGACGCTCTGTTCTGTAATTCTTTAATGCTATTTGATGTTATCTTGGATTTCCACATACTTATGATGATAATTTCATCAGCTGCGTGCGCTCTACAGCTGACCATGAGTCAGCGCTCTGGGGGTGGAGGGAATGTGATGGTGACACGGCGCTGATGAAATATTGAGCAAAGTTTGATTTGAGTTGGCTAATACCGTTCAAATTTGCTTATGGAATAGTTATGGCTCAGCAGCACAAATAACACTGTTGGTTCGAATGTTCATGATAAAGTGGATTTATAAGTAACGTGTGATATGAAGTTTAATTAAATGTGCATCGTAGTTTTTTGCACCATGCTGACCCGTGTCCACCGCCTACAATGCGCCTACAATGGGCACGTGAGCGTCAGAACTGGACCACGGAGCGATGGAAGAAGGTGGCCAGGTCTGATGAATCACGTTTTCTTTTACATCATGTGGACGACAACGAGTTCGAGGTGTCGACTCGGCCTCCAAATTCTCCAGATCTCAATCCGATGGAGCATCTGTGGGATGTGCTGACAAACAAGTCCGATCCACGGAGGCCCCACCTCGCAACTTATACAGGACTTAAAGGATCTGCTACTGACGGCTTGGTGCCAGATACCACAGCAGACCTTCAGAGGTCTAGTGGAGTCCATGCCTCGACGGGTCAGGGCTGTTTTGGCGGCAAAGCGGGGACCTACTCAATATTAGGCAGGTGGGCGTAATGTTATGGCTGATCGGTATATTGTTCATCTTCATTATCGGATTTTATCAAAACGATTTCTGCCTCAAAAATCCATCATCAGTCATACTCCGCTCCTTAAAGTATTAAGCAGTGTGTGTGTGTGTATGTGTGTGTGTGTGTGTGTGTGTGTGTGTGTGTGTGTGTGTGTGTGTCCTGTACCATCAGACCACTGGTGGCCAGCTCAGGCAGCGTCATGGAGGCCGGGGTGGTGAGGCGGTTCCGTGCTCTCGTCAGCTGGAGCATCACGGCATCCATGAGCTAAAAGGCAGTAATAGAGACACAGTGAAACACTGTGGGGTGTGATCCACGTTCAGCTCTGTACTGACTGGAACGGGGCGTGGCTGCCATGAGAAACAGAGGACAGACCTTATTAACCTCAGCGCCCGTCTTGAAGTGGTAGCTGTCATCCCGGCCGCCAAGCAGCAGGAGGGCCTGGTTCACGTGGTTCCTGGCGTCCTGGATCTGATGGATGAACGGAGACGAGAGGAGAGAGGTGAGAACTGTGAGAGGGATGAGTGAGCATTTATACAATTTGCATAAAAGAAAAAAATAACATTTTATATTTAAAGCTGAGATAAGAGAGTAAGCCAAAAGTTGGGTGAGCATTCCTATGGAAGCCCCGTATTCATGCTAGAGGACGTTTTGAACTCTCATTAGGCCCTGAAAGACGTATCAGACACCATTCTCTAACCCTGACCTTTAAATCCTACTCTTACCGAAGCAAAGAGCCGACACTCAGCTGCCCAATCAGGCCTTGTATCTACATCGTATCTGCTGAGGCTAAGTTACAATGGCTGGCCCAGGGCAGTCCACCCCCCCCGATCACTACTGAGCAGACTCTGGTTCCAAATGACGTCAAAATGTCAAGATGGCAGGATATTTTGGATTCACTTTTTCACAGAAGGGGGAAGTGGAGACGCGTCGTCCATCTTTATATACAGTTTATGGATGAGACGGAAATTCTGTCACGACTTAGTTCATCTTTAAAATTAGGGAAATGTGTCGCGCAAAAAGGCACAGACTGTGATACAATATATTACATTTCTAATTTAACGAATTAACTGCATCGTAGCCTATTTACAACTATGTACAGTTCATCTGAGGTACCTCCAGTTGAAGTCAGTAAACCTCTGAACACACAGAAGTGTTGTGTCAGCTGAGAACTTATCTGCTAACACTAACTAGCCTATAGTCAGCTGTAAAATGAAATACACATAATGACTAAACTGCTGAAAGAACTCCTCCAACAGTACATGGATTTGCATTTATATAGTGCCTTTTCTAGTCTCCCGACCACTCAAAGAGCTTTACACGACATGTCAGCATGTATGTGTCTAGCTGTACATTATCCCGCTTATTACACGGCTACTTACTGAAGAAATCAATATTTTGACATAAAAAAGGTCCTCCAGAGTGCGACATCAGAGCTGTGCCCATAGCAACGGTCTGTTATACATAGCAACGGTCTGTTATACATAGCAACGGTCTGTTATACAGAAATTACGCACCGCAGAACGCCATGATTAACCAATCAGAATTGAGTATTCAACTGTGTAAGTGTAATAATTCAAAATAACATAATTTGAGCAAAAACAACACATTGTAGGACTACATTTGTGTGTAGTTCACACTGTCTTCACACTGTCTTCGTCAAAATGTCCATAATAGAGGACAGAAAGTGGAAAAACTCCTTAAGAGGGAAAACAAAATGAGACTATCCTTCACAGCTACAACCAAACTTCACTGTTTTATTTCCATTATTTTATTCCCTCTCATTCGTGTCTGCCTAAATGTCTTTTGTTATGTTCGCACTGCTGGTGTTTTCGTCGTGTCTGGCTGTTTTTATCGGTTTGAGTATTGTTCTATCTTTGTAAGGTGTCTTGAAAGGCACCACCAAATAATATGTATTATTATTATTAATATTATTCATTGTTCTGGTGGCATTCCACCTAGCACACTGTACCTGCTGCAGTTTCCACAGCTTGTCCTCTCTGAACTGAAAGTGTAACACTTGGCTGCTCTTTGCAACCTTCAGGTTTATGTCCTGTTAAGAAAAGCAAAACATTAACCAAGGTTTTTTTTTTTTTTTCCATTTATCTTAAATCAATGTTTCATTTTCACACGAGGGGAATACGGCCTCAATGAGAACGAGGCAAACTCACGGCCTGGGTCAGAGCTTCTCCCTGCAGAGTCAGCACCCCCTTCACTTGATCCATGCTGCAAAAACACCACATCACATTTGGATTTCAACATCATCATCAGAGGAACATTAGGAAAGACAGATTCTGGCAAGGGAAGGTTTTTACAGCGAGTGGAGGAGGAGGGCACCTGATCGGACAGATTACAACACGGAGGAAACGGCCGACCCGTTCGCCCACAGTCACTGAGCAACTGACAGCCACTTCTTCCCACACAAGACATTGTTATGAAACAGACAGGACCTAATTATTTCACTAAAGAGGAGTCTTTCATGCATTCTGTCCACGGTAACTGTACACCATATAAGAGTTACACTCAGAACAAAACGGTCAGAGGTGGAGTATTACGTTGAGCTGCCGAGGATGAAGTTTTCCTGTTTGAGCTGACTCTCCAGGCCCGGCACCGGCATGGAGAAACGTCTAGACGCCTCCTGTTGATGGCAGAGCAAACTTACTATTAGAATCCGATCTCAAATCTCAGTGTTGTGAAGTCACGGCCTTTTAGTTGACATTGTAATTGCAATTCTACACACTGAATGTTTCAGATCTATAATTCTACTTCTGGTCTGGTTACAAGGTTGAAAATCCATTACAGCTAGGACTGGGTCAATGCAATACCACTTATTGACTTTCACTGCTGTCATATGCAGGGCCGGCTTAAAGTGGCAGTAGGCAGTATATTTTTGGCATCATTGGGCAAAAATTCCATAATAACCTTTCAGCATATTGTAATTCAAGTGTTCTGAGAGAAAACTAGACTTCTGCACCTCCTCATGGCTCTGTTTTCAGGCTTTAGAACATCTTCACCAGATTTCACAAACGTTCTCATTTTACAGCTAAACAGTACACTACAAGATGATTCTGAAAACATTTGAGGAGAGAAATAGACATTAATGTAACAGAATATTGATTCATATTTGATCAGCGCTGCCTAGTTTGACCGTTTGGTCGGAGTTTGCGAGTGATTGACAGCCGGCTCTCATAGACGGCAGATGGACAGCAGACCTCAGATCAGCTCTGACTGCTTGTTTTCCTCCGGTCTGTGAAATCTTGCAGATGCCGTTAGGAGCACCGGAGGACACAGAGGCACAGGATTTTTTTCAGGTTACCCGTTTCATGTACTACTGTCAGGATATAGCAACCGTTTTATAAAAATAACTTTTTTCTTTAATTCATATTTGCTCCAATCTCGCCTACTTCAGCTTTAAGGCATGTGCCATACAGGCGTTCGCCTAGGGTGCCACCTTCTGGGGAGCGCTGGTCGCCCTCTAAAGAAAATTAAATAAAATATAATAAAAAAATGCCAGTGGGCACCCTTCCTCATTTTCTGCATTGAGGTAACAAATAAACTAAAATAAAGAAAGAAATACACTTTTCACCCTCGTAAGTCTCTTTCTCATACTTTTTCATCTTTCCCTGCCAACACTTTGTAGGTCTGTTTGAAACCTAAAGCTCCTCCAGACCCACAGACGACATGATACAACCGTGTTCACCGGCTGAGTAGCACTGACCATTACAAGTTAACACATCTCCATGTGTAGAATTGGTGGAATGGCCCTTTAATATTGTGAGCCCTATATACAACATATACATGAGAGGTTAACTTTTACCTTGAGGACATCCTGGAGCTGCTTCAGGACAGCATGAACTTCCTCTTTAAGCAGCCAGTTGAATTCCTCCTCCTGTCAAAAAGATCAAATAAACATTGAGCTCCTTCAGGTGAAATGTTTGTGTGGATGAATACAGGAGCAGCTTCAGCTACAGACTGACACCACGGAGGAGCTCCTTCCTCAGCCTCACTGCTGGACACTCACACCAACAAAGATTATCATTATGCACTGTTATCATAAGTCAAACACAACCCCCTTGCTGTTAACATCTGTTTGGTTTTGTTATCACATCTCCTACTTGTTGTACAGTTTATTCTCCATTCATACTCTACTCTACTATACTACAGTAAAGCTGTACAGTTTTTTTCATAGCTTGCACTGTCGGTCACGTGTTGCTCTGTCATTTGTACTTTGCACCTCACTTTATTCTACAGCTATGCACACTCAGGTGCCACTTTATGAGGTGCACCGAGCTAAAAGAATGCAGTACAATAAAACAGTCCTGCAATAAACAAAGATTCAAATGTTTGTTTGTGTTTGAGAGAGGTGTTGAAGTGGGGTAGATTAAAAGTGCAATATAACAGTGATACATTTGAATCAAAGTTTGAACTTGAACAGAGTTAAACGTGCATGGAAGAGGATTCCTTTCCCAGCGGACCCTCATCCTGCATCAGAGCTATTCCAGGCCTGCTTTGGGTGCTGACTCACAGCATGGCTTCCCTCCTCAGTCCACCCTGAAGTCCACTGAATGCAAACCCAAAGTGTTCAATAAGACATTAGGAAAATAAATAGACAAAATGTGTCATGTTTTTTGTTTTCAGTAGGCTATTCCTCCTTTCCCCCCCCCCCACAATAACAGACAGAGTTTACTACAGGTCATTTATATTTAATTGCTGCAGTTTTTATTCAAAATGTCTTTTTTTTTAACATGTGTTTTATTGTACAATGTGATGATAGTTTTATACCATAATGCCATACTTTTTCCTCACAGTCTTTCTCTGTCAATCCAGACAAACAGATTATTTCACAATACCGTGGTTAGATATTTCATCTGGATTCATCCACATGATTATTTATTTAATTATGTCTAAATATTCATTTGATTGAGCGCTTTGGGGTCTCCATTTGTTCACACCACGAACATTTAAAAATGGAAACATCTTTGACATCATAAAACACTTGGAATAAAGCAGCCTATTTACCATAACCCATGTCAACTTTTGATCATTAATAACCATTTACCGAGGCATATCATAATGCTTCTGATGTCTTAATGGGGTGGTCAGTTCTTCCAGGCAGAAACTGGTTTATATTTAGTCATGTCATTACAGTAGAAAATATAGCAGAGATCAAAGGCTTAGCCTGGAATTTGTTCATCACAGTGGACATCATCTGCTTCTTGGGCCCTTTAGAGACGGTCAGTGTGAATACTTTTCATTTAAAAGCTTACAGAGAAACTGAGTTCAGTTTGTAGTAGGGCTGTGTATTGGCAAGAATCTGTCGATATGATACGTATCATGATACAGGGGTTACGATTCAATATATTGCGATGCTGTAAGTAAGGTGATATATTGTGATTTTTAAAAATCAAATTTTAGGAAAACTGTCATAGTATAAAGAACACACCACCATGTGCATAAAATCTGAGTAAAACAAGTTACATTTTTTATGCAATCAGAACAGTGGGATCTGCATTTGCATTTATGACCCCCATATGAGAACTAAGAGGACTTTAAAGGTCCCATATTGTAAAAAGTGAGATTTTCAGGTCTTTTATATTACAAAGCAGGTTTAAGTGCTGTATAAATACTGTTAAACTATCAAAACGCTCAATATACGGAGAAATACACACAGCCTGTACACAGAAATTGCGTGTTTGAAACAAGCCGTTAGGATTTCTGTCCATTTGTGATGTAACAAATATACAATATTTAGACCATTACGCGGTTTTAAATGTAAACAATCTAAATGTGTCCCAGTTTATTTCCTGTTGCAGTGTATGTAAATAACATCAGCTGACAGGAAGTAAACATGGACCAAAACTGTTGCCTATCAACGCCATTCCGTCGCAATTCCATTGAAATTCGCTAAAACGGAGTGTTTCAGACAGAGGGTAAATACAGGTATATGCAGGCAGACAGTATGAGAAAAATAATGTTTTTTTAACATTACAGCATGTAAACATGTTCTAGTAGAAACACAAAATACAAGTATGAACCTGAAAATGAGCATGATATGGGACCTTTAAGACCTTTAAACACTGCAACCACCTTGAACTTCTAACCACTGGCGCACTTTACACTTACTTTACACTATACATCCTATATACCACTGTATAGACTGCACATATGTACATATTACATTATTTATTGTAAATACTACATTTATTTGTTGACCGACTGTACACACTGTAGTTCACCCATTCACTCTGTATCTTTTATATCTCGATTTGTTGTTTTTATTATTTTGTATACCTGTACCTCTCCTGTGTTTCATTCTGTTTTTCTGCTGTTGCTGCTTTGACACCCGAATTTCCCTCCGGGGATTAATAAAGGTTCATCATTTTATCATAGTCCCTGTAACATCCAACATCATAGCACTACTACACTGAGAGGGTGCATTTCTATGCAAACTATATCAAGTATTGACTGTGTTAATCTTTTCATGTAAACTATTCATAACAAATCGATAGTGTTTTTGAGAATCGATACAGTATAAAAAAACGAAATATCGCAATATTCGATTTTTTTCGAATATTTCGATTTATTTTATTTCCCTCACAGCCCTAGTTGATAGTCAGCCACATGATCATGTGTTAGGATCACTACATGCGTGGTTGTGTTACTGACACACAGACAGACACACAGACAGACATACAGACAGACAGGCCCTTAGTCAACATCGTCACAGAATGACAGTGGCAACAACGCGAGCCCTGGCTATACAGCACCTGCACCGTAGCGCGCGGATGCACCAGCAGCTACGTCACGTTACTCACGTCCAGCTGCATTATCTTTAATATATCAGCTACAAAGGCCAACACACGATGCATTAACCGACATGACGGGTCGGTCAGTAGAGCACCTAGCAGACACACAGCACTGTGTTGTGTTGTGTTGTGTCCCTGCCCACCCAGAGCAGCAGCAGCTGCAGCAGCTTACCAGCACGGCTCTCTCCACCTGACTGGCAGCCGTCATCTTGGGCAGCTCGGACAGAGATCTCTGCGAGTTGAGCATGATGATGAGCAGAAGAACACAGGATATAACAGGTTAAACCGCGTCCTCTGCTCGGGATGAAGCTCTCTCCTCACTGCCTGCGGGATTAGCGGAGGATCTGTTGCCTTCATGGACTGTCGGGAATAACGCAAACGCTCACATGGACGTCGCGAATCAGCAGCATACAAACGCACCTTTGTAATCTTTAATTCCAAGCACTCATTATGCTGTATTTGCAATCTCACCTGTTCATTCTGCTATTTGGGCAAACAGCAGTCGCATGTTGCTTGTTATTGATATATATGATACGTCATGCGTTATTAATTCCGACCAAAACACACTATAATGAGGGGAACGCATTTTGCACTTTACGAGGACCAGTGAATGCACCATTAGGCTGGTCACACGTTCACTATTAACGTGGCCCCGCCCACTCTTCCTTATTTGGTAATACAACTTCCGGCTCGCGTCACACAAATGTTGGTACTCTGCAGCGTTCAGGTGACATGGAAAATATGAAGACATACCCCCTTCCAATACGTCCACTGTCATGCCTGTACAAATAACTGTATCAACAAGTAAACAAGTGGTACGACGGAGTATCAGGGTCACATTGAGGAAAAAAAATAAATCTGAGAATTCAAGAATAAAAAAGTAATGATATTACAAGAATACAGTCAGAAGTTTACAAGAAAAAGTCATAATATTATAAAGTAGTAATTTTACGTGTTATTTAATTTTTTTCTCGTAAAGTTATGACTTTATTCTTGTAATCTTACAACTTTTTTTCTCGTAAAGTTATGACTTTATTCTCGTAATATTAAGACTTTTTTCTTGTTATATTATGACTTCTGTCTCGTAATATTATGACTTTATTCTGGGAAACTTTTTTTCCCTCAATGTGACCCTAATACTCCGTAGTACATTTGCACTTTGGCCCTCACTGCATTAGACTTATATACTATATACTTAGACTATAAACTGTGTTACCTTCATCACAATGCTCAAATGTTTTGTGGCTCCAGACAGATTTATTTTATTTTTTTTTGCCTAAATGGCTCTTTTGATAGTTAAGGTTGCTGACCCCTGGCCTACACCCAGAAAGCAGCATTACTGTATTTCATAATAAAAGACAACTGAATAGAACTTCACTGGAATCAGATTTTAATGGCAAAATTAAGGTCAATTAGTTCACAACAAGTGCTTGCCCAGTCTGCTGCACCTCACAAGATGCATAATAAAACTTAGGCGAATTACATGGGCCCTGGGTGTTTGGTTCCACTATTCGCCTAATCACATTGACCGTGGTTATGGTAGATAATCTCACATCTGTCACAGACCCGCCATTTAATATCATTTTGATAAATGTCAATATTCATTTTATGACCAGTGCCTGGAGAGCAGGCTGTGCTCCGGCTGGTGGGCGGTGCTTGATATTACCTTAGCAGATCTCAACATGGCTGCTGGGTCACAAACCTTCTCATTTTACAGCTAAACAGTACACTACAAGACGATTCTGAACACATTTGAGGAGAGAAATAGGCATTACAGTAACAGAATATTGATTCATATTTGATCAGTGCTGCCTAGTTTGACGGTTTGATCGGAGCTTGCGAGTGATTGACAGCTGCTCAGAGACGGCAAGGCTCCAGCTCGGCTCTGATTAGTCGTTTTCCTTCCGGTCTGTGAAATCTTGCAGATGCCATTAAGAGCACCGTAGGACACCCGAGGACACAGAGGAACATGATTTTTTTCAGATTACCTCCCTCATGTAGCCTATCACTTTCAAGATATAGTGATCGTTTTATAAAAATAACTTTCACCAGTCATTTTTGCTCCATTTCTCTCTCTTCGACATGGCTGGTTTACCTATTCTAGGTAATAGAAGTTGATGCGGAAATGACGGTAAAAAGGGTCAGGATCCTTCATTTACACATAAATTCAGTTTATAGACTATTGTAAACTTGGTTGTGATGGTTTGACATTTTAAAAAAATGGGTCCCAAGAAAAGCAGTTTGGGAAACACTGCACTAGAGCACCAAATGTGGATTAATCCACCGCTGAAAATAGTCCCTAACAAATGCACTAGTTCATCCTATAACATTTAAAAAAAAAAATAGTGTCCAGCTGTTTCAGGAAATTAGAGCCTTTTTAAAAAATGAAGCTAGGCTTGGGGCTGAGAGCCACGGACAAGGTAGGGAGGTAAAAAAAATATTCAGAGGCTCTAACACATTGTTGGTTTTGAGAGGCATCAAGTAGAAAATATCAGAGATCAAAATAAAATTTACAGTCCACATATTAACAGGACAAAATGGTAAATGGACTGCATTTATATAGTGCTTATATACCTTACCGGGCAAATAGCTTTACTAATTGGCTCTCATTCACCCATTCAAATGCACACTCACTCACACACTGATAGAGGTGACTTCAAGGACACGACTTCCAGGACACTTCGCCTGAATCGCCAATCTTGTAATTAAGGGACAAACTGCTCTACCTCCTGAGCCACAGCCGCCAAGACAACACTGGATCAGTGATTAAACCGGCATACATGTCAGTAATCAGGAGAGGATTTATTAAACAGCACAAAAGTCTTGATACTTCCACATGTACATAAAATCATAAATATCCCCCCAAAATCAAAGTTACACCCTCCTTCCTTTAACGGGATCATAGTCATTGTTATTTCTATGCGATAAGCCAGATTATATAAACCACATATTAATAAACCATTTACACTTGAACTGAACATTCTACAGTATTAAGACACAGATGTTAGATAGTCGCTCTGTAGAGTCAAAAACCAAAAGTAGTAGTAGTTGTCATTAATCCCGGTTATTGTAGATATAAAAGAAACCCTACGCAAGCTAAATGTGCTACTGTATTTACATCTGCCTTCTAAAAACCTCTCTTTTACACACTCGAGTGTGTGAGGGTCACTGAAATCAAAAAAACGGAAATCCTTTCAAAATGGGGACGTTGGGAGTCTTTACATGAAATAAATGTATTATGAGAAACTCATGCATATACAGTTTAAACGGATAAAAACTGTGGGTCTGAAAGAAACTAAACACCATGGGGTATTTTTTTTTTCCTGCAAGCGATGACAATTTGTGATGGTGCACACTACTCTCCTGTTTTCTGTCTTCATGTCATACTGTATGGGTTAGAGCTGAATAACAGCAGGGCTGGCTGCTACAGCGTGCACGTGTATAAATCACTCAAAGTCACATCCCAGATGTTTGATGGTAGGGTCGACTACTGATTCTTACGAGGATATAATTTGCCATCTCGATTCACCCATTTCTGCACTTACTTCCTGACACCACGAGGGACAGAATATTACCCACGTCCGTCCTTTAGCGGTGGAAAGAAGAGCACTCCGACAGTCACCGACAGATTAAAGCCATCTTGTCTGCTATCAGAACTCAGCCGTTTCACCTTCTCAGGTTTTACACGTCTCTGGTTGAGTATATACAGCCGTGCCAGGTTTCTTTTGCGTATATTGGACTGTCATCTGCATACTTGCATAAGACTACGTAGTAGAGGTCTTCACAGGTCCGAAATTCTATTCCCAAATAGAAAACCCACCCTAACTTTAAGAAATTCATTTTCAAAAAGAAACCTCATTATGATATATATATATATTAGAAGTGATAACAGTCCGCTCGGATCCACTCAGGCATTAGACATACTGACAAACAGACCCGAGATCTGCAGTGACAGAACTGGTCCACCGAAATTATAATTTGGACCCAAGTAGAGCCCGACCCGATATGGAATATTTGAGGCAGATACAAACACTTGACAGTTAAAAAAAATGTGATTAGAAAATTTCCGCTAAGATCGTCTTTTTTAACAAAATGCATATCAGTGTCGGTGCTCTCTGATGGACAAACTATGTCATGTGGACAGTATTTCTATATGACCTCAAATATATCTTTGGTCTTTAATATTTGTTTTCTGTACTGACATTTCTTGTTAATTATCAGCTGACATATATAATGACTGTCATGAGCTAATAGCGGTCCATTTATCAGTCAGCTTTCAGACCCCAATCAGGTCTCGTTTACTAAGAGAACTTGTGAAGACCTCTACTACGTAGTCCAGATCGCGCTCGTCTTGTAACGGGGTTAGACTGATGTAACATCAGCTACTGACTGTGGAGCTGGAGACGTTCTATTTATTCTACAGTTTAAGTTTCAGTCTTTGAAAGTGATGAAACTCTCCAACCACTAACCCCACAGGAAATGGTTTCATTAGCTTGGTTTCTAATCGTGTACTTTGTGTCCCGTGATGGTCTAAAACTGGCTTTCATTACCCAGCCACAACGTTTATTTCTAACTACCGGATAAAAACACGATTGATGTCGGGGCTTATCTACAACGGTTCAGTTTAAAATGGAACTCAAAAAGTGTTTCAGAGTAATATATTAAAAAGAAAAACACAGTGTAAATGAGAACTCTCCCAAACACAAGAATGAAGGGGTTTTCAAATGTGGAAATCTCAAGCCTTGATGAGAAATATCAATTACTGTATTTTAAGGCCTCAACACATCTGTTGCTCTGTCCTTAACCTATTCAAGAAAAAAAAAAAGCATCAACACCAACGTAAAAGCATAAATCATCTTAATCAAATAAAGAAACAAGCCATGGCCAAAACTGCACCAAAGAAGACCTAGAAAGAAACATAAATAAATACTATTGTTGAAAAGACTCGAGGGGGGTTACAATATTAAGGCAATGCAGTGGCATGTTCTTGGTGTTTTTTTTTTCTCATGGAATTCTGGACAATTTAAAAGAAAAGCAAAACAAAACAAAAAAATCACACAATTTAAATATACTCATCATTTGAACACATGAACAACAACAAATAAATCTTCTTTTAGGGTTTATGCATCCACAAAAACCTGACAGCATTTTTCTCTGGCTGGAGCTGGACCTCCTGCTCTTCACACTGGACCCCCACATCCTCGCCCTGCGTTACTGAAACCAGACAAACGGCAGCAGTACAACCTCATCTGGAGCACCCTTACAGCATATATCCCCCTCCCCAGTACAGTCAGTGCAATGCTCAAGGTTGCCTCTAACAAAAGAAGAACAATCCCATGACTTTGTGGGCAACTAACATGGCTGGCGCTGTGGCAAAATGAAATAAAAACAACTAGAATTTAAAATAAAATTAAAAAAAAAAAGCTCATTACATGTCAAAGGGAGAATTAAGAAAGGGATTAAAGACTGGATGGTCCAGAGGATAGGTCACACCTCTCGCTCTAGTGAATGTAAGCTCTGTACACTGCAGAGATATCATTGTCTGACTGGTCCAGTGCCTTAGCCCTCTTGTAAACCTGCAACAGGAACAGAAAAAAAAGTTTCAGTTATTGTATTCCACATGATTCACTCCTATTGTTATTCTGGCATTTATTGTTAGAAAGGATTCAGCATTACTGCGGGTGGATGAAACTAAGTTTCAATGGGGGGTAAACGAGGCATTTTCTGTACACTACCAAAACACACGATGGCTTGGGCAGAAACACACCTCTAGACCCAGGATAATGGCTTCAATGGTGATACGTCATTCGTGTTAAAAAGACAAATGTCTGGGTGCACCAAGCACCACAGGAAGTGCGCCAGTCGTCGATCCCAACTTTCGTAGTGGCTAAACGGCGGTACAACAACTTCCGTGTCGGTCACGTGATAACATTGGGACAAAAAATACTTTTTCCCATAGGATTATATTGGGAAAGAGACGTCTGGGACTCAGCGGATAATTGTTTTTTAGGTAAATCAACTTCCCAGTACGAACACTCTAATAGCCCGTATTTAAAAAATTTAGGTTTCAAAAGTTGTAAAACGCACTAATAGCTGAATCCAGAGTTATTTCCCTTCCTCCGTTCATGTGAATGAGACCCAGACCGAGGCTGGAGCGCAAGCCGTGATGACGGCGTGACGTTGGGACCCCGTGACCGAGTCATGTGACCGAGCGGATGTTCCATGTGACCAAGATCCGGGTACTTTTCCAGACGGAAGTCCAGCCATTTTGCAACTTTGCAACTTTCATAGGAATGAACGGGGCCCCGCCTCCAATGCTGTATCCAGTTCTCTTAATACATCCATGGTGTGCACCAGTGTCCTCTACACCGGCTGATAATGTGTGTGTTTCATTAATTAATCTCATACATCACATTGCTCATCTCAATTTCATAACAGAAATACTGTTTTCATTCTTCGGTTATTTCTATGGCTGTTAAGCTACAGTCAATAAAACTTGACGTTCTCTGTATATGTTTCACATTAAAAAGTCTGCTGTGCAAACAAAAGCTTTATTGACAGTATCCACACCAAATTTCAAGGAAAACATGGTGGTGCCCTGGTGGTGGTGATAGACGAAAGGCCTGGGCAGGAGTCATCCTCTAAGGGCCATGACCATCCATACGAGCGTATGGACGATTCACCTTTCTCCCGATTCAATACTATCACGATACTTGGGTGCCGATTCAATGTGTATTGCGATTCGATATTACGATTTATTTTAACTTTTTTAACACTAGACCACGGGGAAAAAGTTCAATCATACACTTCTAGGGACTTTTACTTTGGAAAATCTCTAAATTAATACAGTAAAACTGTTTGATATATTTGACTTCAGGAAATCTCTGACTACATATGTGATGAAAATCAATCAGTCATTGTCAGACATTATTTATTAAATTTTTTTTCCAGCAACCCAAAAAATCAAAGAATAAAGACATTTCCCTGACAAATTAGTTTTATTTTCTTTTTAATTTATAAGGGACATGTAATGTTTTATACTTCTGGTGAATATAATCCAATCAATCTTATTTCTATATATGTATTTTGTAAATAGCTTCCTTTGTTAACACCTTATTTTGAAAACCGGACGTAGTCACACGTGTATACTTCCGCTAGCTCTCCCGTCAGCTACGTTCTCTCTATCCATCCATGGTCAGCTCCATCGGGGCCGTTTGAATGCATTTAACATAAATGTCAGTATCTGGGTGCTCTACAGTTGTAGCGTCGGCTCAATCCATGAGTACCGAGAGGCAGGCGGTGTTTTGGTCACCGATTCACAGTAAAAAGAAAGATTAAATGTTATTGTTGTAAAACATTTTCAGCACAAAGTAGCAACAATCCTAAAATTGTACCTCATTGGCAGCAGCAGCCATTGGGGTTGGATGGTTGGCCATGTCGCCCATGGAGATGGCTAGCCTCAGGTCCTTCTGAATATGTTTCAAATAGTAGTCTGGCTTAAAGTTGCCCTGTAAAATATCTGGAAGAGGCAGGAAGAAAGGTTTTTATTAGCCTAACTTCAAACATATTCGACTATATTTTTGATTAAAATGTCTAACAGTGTTTCATGTAACCAGTTTTCTATAACCACAAACTCAATACTTCACCAGGTAAGATTGAAAGAAAATGAACTACTAAATACAGTGAATAAAAGACAACCAGTAAGCAAGGTCAAGTCTGAAAAACAAACGACTTAAAAACGTTCTCTTGTGTGGACTTACTTTGGCATTTCTGGTCCACAAAGGTGCTTGCCATCTGGCCCTGGCACAGGATGTCCAGGAAGGTCTGCTGTGATTGGCCTGTGGCCTGGGCCAGGGTCAGCCCCTCTGCAATAGTAGCCATGAAGCTGCCCTGCACCATGTTGAGGATCAGCATCATCCTCGCTGCATTTCCTGCTTCACCTGAAAACACATACGCACGCATTCGTAAATGCATATACAAAGTAGGGATATGCAACAGTCTCCACTCTGAAATGACAATCATCCTTAGTGTGTCCATGTTTAATGTAGCAGTAGGCAGTACATTTTTGGCATCACTGTGCAAAAATTCCTTAATAACCTTTCAGCATATTGTAGTTCAAGTGTTCTGAGAGAAAACTAGACTTCTGCACCTCCTCATGGCTCTGTTTTCAGGCTTTAGAAAATCTAGCCCGTGATGGGAGACTTTGGCCAATCACAGGTCATTTCAGAGAGAGAGCGTTCCTATTGGCTTATAGCAGATACTGTATGTGATTTTAGCACAATTTCAAAAGCAAAATACTAATAAATCCATCTGCTGATGGTGAAATCTGTTCCAGGAAGCGATCTTATTGATGTGTATTTAAGGCTGTGTATAGCACGTCAGCATCCTAATTAATAGGTCAAAAGCGGTCTAAACTGCTGTGCTTGCTCCCTCTACTTTGTCAGTTCATTAACTCCATTAAAAAGTGTGTGACTCCAGTCATCTGGGAGCACGCAAAGGAGCTTTTGTACAGTACTGTCTCTACTATTAATCATAACATGCGGTCGATTTGCAGTCTAATAACACTAATAATGCTTATGACTAATGACTGATTATGCAGGATGACAGTTACCTGTCAGTCTGTATAGCTTTATGTTGACTGGAATTTGATTTCCTGTTAAAGTGTTGACCAATGTGTTGCTGCAATAAAAAAGGGTTTACAATTGAATTGTAATTCCTCTTCAATTTCAAAGATTTTTTAAACAAGTTGCTGGTGTACGATTTATGATTTTAATGATCAGTAAATTTATATCAATGTATGTATTTGTTACATTTTGTTTTACAAATGACTCGGTATTGGCCGATACTCAAAGCCCAGGTATTGCTATCGGGACTGAAAAAGTCGGATCGGTGCATCCCTATTTGGCACGCCCTCAAAAAAAAGCTAGTTAGAGTGGAGCTGGAACAGAGCGCAAACAGTTTGGTTCGGTTGACCAATCACAACAGTGGGGCCAGGTGACCAATCAGAGCAGACTGGGCGGGAGGGAAACGGATAGTTTCAGACAGAGGGTGAAAAGAAGTGCTGCTGCCGGTATGAGAAAAGTAAAGCGTTTTTTGAACATTAAAGCATGTAAACATGTTCTAGTAGAAACCTAAAATACAAGTATGCACCTGAAAATAAGCATAATAGGTCCTCCGTAAAGCTCTACCAATGAATGTACACTAAATGTAGTCATTTATTTGACACCATTTGGCAGCTCAAGCATTCTGAAACAGAAACTAGAAAGAAATCAGAGGGGAGACTCGGATCTGACATGGCAAATCTTTTCAAGGTCATTCACTGACAAGACACCTACAGAATTTGCAGGTTTAGAATCTACCACATTACCTTAAAAGGAATCATTTTTAATCATTTATTTGTTTTCTTGCAGAGTTAGATGAGATGATTGTTACCATTATGTATCTGAAGCCAGCAACCGGTTAGCTTAGCTTAGCGCAAAGACTGGACACAGGTGTAAACAGCTAGCCTGGCTCTGTCCACCTAACAGCACCTCCTCTAAATGTTTAACATCTCATTTGTTTGATCCCTACATAAAACAAAGAGTAAACATGACTATTCACTGTTCTACAGAAAGGTATGTTGCCAGGCTATTTCTTGGCAGAGACCAGTGACTTCCTGGTGTGTCGGCCGGTTGCCTGGCAACTGCACAGAGCCCAGAAATAGCTAAGAAGTTGTTCATGTTCATGTTAGTCTTTGCTAAAACGACCGTGGGCGTGTCCAACAGTGAAACACCGAACTGCGAGCTGACTTGTAATCATCACACCCTACATACCCAGGAAGAACGAGGTCTTGCCCATGGCCTGGAAGCAGCTGCTGCAATCCTCGTAGACCGTTCTGTCACCAGCTGATAGGATGACCAGCATCCCATCGTTGGAGAGCTGCTGGCTTCCCGCCACTGGAGCCTCCAGGAAACGGCCGCCCCGCGATGTGATCACCTGACATTCAAACATCGAATAACAATTTATTACAGCAATACCTATACTACTTCAACGATGATAACTACTACTACTGAATATAAAAGACAGAATCATTTTTGATGGTTTGGGATAGTTCCTGATGGTAAAAAGCTTTGAGACCATGCTTATCTCAATAGTGCATGCTGTTTTTACTGTGTACTTAAGATCCTTAAGAAGGCTGCTAAGACCCTGAGAATTGAGGCTACTGTGGTGTGTGGGTATGATGCGTTAGTGAATACCTGTGAGAGTTCTGTGATGGTCTCTGGGTCTACAGTGGACATCTCTACGTAGCATTTGCCTGGCCTGATTCCCTGCAGCACTCCACTGGGTCCCATCACCAACTGGAGAGAAACAAACACAAACACAAGTTGTTGTTATTTTACCCTTAAGCCAGTGATTCACACTTACATAGGTAGCCATTTACTGTAGTTGTGCTGGTACTCACATCCCTGGCAGCCTTTGGGTCAGAGACACAGGAGAAAGTGATATCACACATGGAGGCCACCTCTGCAGGAGTCCGGCCTAACCTGGCACCCTCCTGGATGAACAGGTCACACTGCAACACAGCAGGCAGGAGGCGTTTTCTCAATCACCGGCAGCATGCCAACACAGGATATTTCTACGATTTGCCAACATATGCACCCAGTGTTGCCGACCTTTAGTACAATCCCTGTACTGCTGATTGGTAACCTATTTATTGCAGAATTGATCAATGCCTCCTTTTTTTGGGAAACTCTTAATCTTTCCCATCAGTTCCACAAACACGTAATGTATGTATCTTGTGTGGTTCCATCCCAGATGTCCTGCTTGTTTGTCTATTTTGTGTTCCAGGTTCTACCCGTGCTTGGTGCCACTTTGCTTAATGTCTTCTATGATCCACATTTTTCTCTCCAAACACTTTGAAACTCTTTAACTTACACTTGTTATATAAGATATTTACCTCCAAGGAGGTTATGTTTTCACCACCGTTGGTTTGTTGGTTTGTTTGTCCTTCTGTTAGCAGGATTACTCCAAAAGTTCACGATGGATTTGAATGAATTTTTTTAGAAGGGGTGGAGTGTAGCACAATCCATTCGATTTTGGTGGCGATCCAGCTCATGATCCGGATTCAGGAATTTTTTTAAGAATTCTGATCAGCCTGAGCATTAAGACCACAGGGTATAACACATGCACAGTGTGACCGATGACGCGTTGACGGCGCATGACCCCGCCACCTTCCTCCTTCTGAGAGCAGAGGGATACGTGTGTGGATGCGTTAGGAAAAAAGGAAATACTCAAGCAAAGTGCAAGTACCTCAAAACTGTACTTAAGGACAGTACTTGAGTAGCCTAAATGATGCACTTTAGACTAATTAGTTTTTTCCTTTCCCAGTAGCGGTTATCCTCTCTACAGCCTGACATGAAGCAACTGTCTCTCTCATTAGCGAGAGCATGTAAGCTGCCGTTACTGCTCTGTAATTGAACCCTCCTCCTGAAATATATCATCACCCGTACAAACACTGCAACGGGTCACTGACGATAATGAGGCCTCATTCATTGGACACAATATTAGTGATGATTTTAAACTGTGTGACGGTGACTCTGCGTTGCATTACAGTACCTTTTCTGCTGTGCGGTTCCACACGGTGACAACATGACCCATTTTCAACAGGTTGGAAACTATACCGCTACCCATCAGCCCCAGACCCAGGAACCCTATCCTGAAGGGTAAAAGTCCAAAAAGAACAAAACATGAGCATCAAACACTGAAATGATAAAAATTAGGTATCCATATGTCTGCGTGGTCGTAGCTAAAATCCATTAAAGCTTCAGTAGGCAGTATATTTTTGGCATCATTGGGCAACAATTCCATAATAACCTTTCTGCATATTGTAATTCAAATGTTCTGAGAGAAAACTTGACTTCTGCACCTCCTCATGGCTCTGTTTTCATACTTTCTACCTACTGCAGCTTTAAGGTTAGTGATCAAATCAATAATAGTAATCATAAGTGTTAACACTTGTGATCTGTTTTTCTGGTTCATTTTAGTCTGTCATTTTGATAACGGTGTAGTGTAATAATGCCGCGGTGAGGATGTGGGAATACCTTTTATCGGTGGGTGTGATGCTGCCATTGATGGCTGTGCTGTCTGCTGCTTGGATAGATGTTGAACTTGTGTCCTGCACGATCAAAAGCATCACTCGTCAGTTATCATACTGCGGGGAAAGTGAAGCCTTGCCTAGCTTTGCTGTGCATTATTTATGAAACCAAATAGATTTCCTGAAATGTTGTTATTGAAAGCGCTACGGTTTAAAGTAAAATTGTATGAATATTAAAGTAAATCCATTAAAAGTTGGAACAGTTTGACCGGTTAGTTTGACTACAACCCTCTAGTTGCTTCACCTCTTCAATGATCTTCAGACGCTTGCTAATGGGTTCCATTGATGAGGCTGGCTGTGGGCAGTGAGGAAACAGAAAGACAGAGGTGACCAATATACTCTACACACACACACGCCACCGTAATGTCAAGTTCACATTAGATTCACTGTATCCAAAGTAAAACTAACTGTGCTATTACAAAATTATGTAGTAAATATTTGATAACATAACAGCGACTAACAAACAGCATTTAATGCAGATCAGTCACATGTAAGTCACACCTGCTCAGTATCGGGTTCAATATCTGTGCCAATTAGGAGTTGGTGTATTTCATTGCGAGTCAAACGCTCTAATAATGCAATGAAATTGTTATTTCATAGGTATTAAAGAAACTAGACTTAAACGTGGACCCGTGCCCAGGGACATTAGGTGCTGAATTTGGAAATAAGAAACACTGCTGCTTTTGGGAACTACAGAGTCTCAGATTGGATATCAAACGAGATCAGACATGAAAAGCTGACGGACAATTTGAAACCCAAATCTATTAACTAAACCAGGAAAAAAAACACAGCAGAAAATATGATATAATGTAAAATATGATGGGTCTAGAAGTCCAAATATTGAGCAGGCTTTCCTCTTACCTTCTCAGACTGGCTGAGGAGGAAGTGATGGAAATGTGGGTCGTCCTTCACAGGCTGCAACAGAAGAAGAGTTAGTTGTGACGGTGTTCTCTTTGCACATGTACTGACCTGACAGAATATAGAAACCATTTAAATCTACACTGCAGCATGCTGACACATCAGGGCCAGGATTTTCTGCTAAGAAATTTGGGAGTGATTCTATACATGGACCTAAAATACAGATTTTTTTTGTGTTAATGATGAAAGCCTAATTGAAATTCCTGAATGTTCCTAATTTCCCAGATACATTTTTACAATTCTATCTTTAAACTCTACAATGCAGCAGAAACTCCATAACCAGGGAGAACCCTGTACGGTTTCAACTGCTGCACAAACCATTCTGGGTAAAAACAAAACAAAAACAACAGCATGTTAGCAACATTGGCTGACTTCTTAGAACACTCAAACCAGCGCAGAGCAAGAAAACCAGTTTGTTATTGAAAAGAGCTAGAGGTGTGCCAATAACAGTATTACAACTGACACAAATGCACATGCTTTATACAATTACAGGTGAATACCCTCTATTAAGTTACTTTAGTATAAGGTAATCATATGGAAATGTGTTGGCGAATCACCAAGTACAAAACTTATTCTGATAGTTTATGTGGAACAGAGCGGCCTCTGACACTAGATGGCTTTTGATTTCAATGCTTCGGGTACGATGCACCTCTATTCATACGATCAGCTCAACACACAAGGCAAGTCACTATCTGGTTCTCTCCATGTAAGTGGAAACTGATGAATTATGTTGTTGTTGTTGTTAGTTACTTATGTTAGCCTTCACTGTGCCTTTTTGTTCCTGAAGACAAAAAAACAAACAACTATTGACAGATTTTTGTCATTTAGGTTTCTGAAAGTAGAAAAAATATGATGATCAAATTTCCAACAGGCATATATTTTATTCAGTATGTTGCAATATTGTAGAGGAAATGCAGAGAATGACAGCTGAAACAAGGAAATGAGCCAATTCCGTTTATAAATCACCAGACCATAAAGAAGGCTGCTGGTGACAGGTGCTCTCTACTGGCTGACTGCATTATACTGCCACACTAAAGCCGTGGGCACACTGCCCGCATGAGGCTCGCGTGGCGTCTACGTCGCGTTGTGGCTGCGTGATGCAGAAGTCTGGTGTTCACACTAGACGCGAGTTGGCTGCGTGTCAGCTACCTCTCAGCTGTGTTTCTGCTGCTGCTGACAGCCCTTTCTTTCTACATAGAGTTTGCCTTTTAATGGCCATTTAACTTCATGATAAATATAATTTATATTTATTTTAGACAGAGAAAGGTTCAGAAACGTGTGGTAATTAGTAAATAATAGTAATAATCCACAATTAAAACGCCGTACTGTATTCATTTATGATGCTTTCCAAGTCACTGCTTGTTCCACATCACTGTCCGGCACATATTTCAGAATAAAAGCCTCGTGTTAACAAATGAAGGAATTCTGTGCAAAGAAAACCCGCTTTAGGGTTTTTATTTCGAAATGAAAGCAGGAAGTGTTGATTTAAAAACAAGTTTAACTAACTTTACTTTTTTTTCATCTCCGTAATATATTCTACAGATAGACCTCGAAACTGTAGTAAAGTCTTGCTGGTATGATGTTAATATACAGTCACTAGATCACTTTCACTGTCTGTGACATATTCTACAGATGTCTAGACATGTAAACTGTATTATGTAGCTGATATGATGTTCATATACTGTCAATAGATCTCCTTCACTGTCTGTTGCTGCTGGGACACGCAGCTGAGACGCGAGCGGCTCGCGTGTAAAGCGCGCGTCTCATGCGGGCAGTGTGTCCACTCTAACCTGTTAACATGGACGCCGAAATAAAAAACACGCCAAGCGAGCCTCATGAGAGCCTCATGCAGGCAGTGTGTCCACCACTTAACATTTAAAAAAAAGTTACAAATCCTCTGTGAAAAATGACTATTTACAAAAATACAGTGTCCTTTTGGACATCATATGCCGTTTTTAAGAATGCCAATGTTGTTGCGCTGGACCCGCAGCAGGAAACTCGACGTGTTTTACGTTTGTGAAAATGTTTACACTGACATGGAGATAAACAGTTCATGACTCAACTCTTATTTCACGTGCGCACACACACACATAGTGGTCATACGGGTTTAAGAGCGTTACATTCAGAGTGGTCATCAACCCTGGTCCCGAGGAGCAAGTTGGCTCTCATCACACTACCAGGCACTCATAGAAAGCAGGAAGCTGATCAGGAAGTCATCAAGCCTCAGCCTCCTTTTGAGCCTCCACATACAGAGTTGGTGACCATCTCAACAGCAAAACAAACAGTTGCAGTAGTCAGGAGTGAGCACCAAACAGGTCAGAAGGGAAAAGGTCTGCAGTTGCTGGTGATTAAAGCCAAAGCTTAAGGTCAGGTAGAAGAACAGCAAGGCAAGGCAGGCTTGTTGGGAAGGGAGGGTGGAGGGGGGGGCGGGGGTTCACCTACACTGCTTTCCCATTTGAATCCTGAGCCAGGTCCAGCCCCCAGCCTCTCAAGAGTGGACGGCTCGGGGTCAGAGTCAGTTAAGTCCTTAAGGAGGAGAGAGACACATTTTCACCTTCTAAAATCAAAGGGTGAATTTGTAGAGGTCCATGTCTGCTGTAGTAGGGGAGGTTCTTCTGTCATATATACGGAGGAGACAGTGTTGAGGACCAAATATGAAATTCCATTCAGCTCCGCTATAGGCGAATCCTGCGATCCGTTTTGTGTGTTCCACGATCTAGCGGCGCCGCCATTACTGCGGTGGCAAGTCGTAGCGACTCTACCGTCTGCTAACCGTGTTAACTGGTGACTTTCAGCCCAAAGCGCCCGTGGTTGCTGGTAGTGACTTGGCGTAGATATTAAAACACACTTGAGTATTTAAAATGGATTGAAGTCAAATTGAAGGCTTTTACGAGAACACCTACATGTTCTGTTTGTGTTTCCAACAGCTGCAGTCACTACGAGCAACCTCAAAGCATTGGCTTAGAGTCAGTTAGCGCGGTTAGCAGACACTTTAGTACGTGTTCTGTTTGTGAGATGTCGAGCGATTAATGATGTTTACTTTGTGGTCATTAGGTTTCCCTGGTTAGAGCAACAGTTAGTTGAATGAGTTCATTTATTCTGTTGGACCACCGCAGCCACTAGACAATGCCTTTAGCCCATTAACGTTAGCTACGCTAGCTAAGCAGTGTTAACTTGGCTGAAGTTACTTGTTTCACCCATGGATGTATAAAGAGAACTGGATACAGCGTTGGAGGCGGGGCCCCGTTCATTCCTATGAAAGTTGCTCAGTGGCGCATGAAGCCAAAACAGCTCGACTTCCGTCTTTAAAAAGTACCCGGATCTTGGGGCACATGGAACATGCGCAGTAGCGTCCGCTCGGTCACGTGACTCGGTCACGGGGTCCCAACGTCACGCCGTCGTCACGGCTTGCGCTCCAGCCTCGGTCTGGGTCTCAGTCACATGAACGGAGGAAGGGAAATAACTCTGGATTCGGCTATTAGTGTGTTTTATAACTTTTAGGACCTAATGATTTAAATAAGGGCTATTAGAGTGTTCGTATTAGGAAAGTCATGTGCGATACCTAGTGGTAAAATTCAGTATACCGGTCCGGTCCGGTGTTTAGCCTAGTTAAGCCATAGTATTAATTTTTGTATGTTCGACTCAGTAAGGGAAAGTTGTACCCGATTCTGGCGTTATGATGCTGCAATACTAAATTTAGCAGGGATGTGATTACAGGCACATCGCAGGTTTAGTGGAGACAATTTCATCAGATTGCTTTTGCGGTGAAAGTTAATGCCTGTTTTTTTAGTTTTTTTTTTAAAGGTGAACAGAATTAGAGATCACAGATCTCATTCTCAAGTAGGGCTGGACGATTAATCAAAATGTATTTACCAAAATAATCGTGATTATGATTTTTGCCATAAACGAGCAGCTGTATTCTCATGTTGACATTCCCTACAGACAATGAAAGAAATCCATACATGGCTCAATGCACTAAGGAGGGAATGATGGAGTTAGAACTGTCTGTAAATCAGTGTCCATCTCTTTGCTTCACTTTCTCCAGTCCACATTTTGCTGTGTTTTTTTGTCTTTTCTAAATAGTGTACATTTTGAGCAAAACTCTACTTAACTAATGATTGACAGGACAATGTTTAACTTGTCAGTGTCCTACTGACCTTTTCAGAGGGGTCCTTCAGGGCACTGAGATCCTCATCATCCTCCTCCAGTATTTTCAGTGGCTTGTTGGGGGTCTTCTTTCCTTTTGAGTCTCCTTTGTTGTCTGAGTTCTGTTAAAAAAAAACACAGGTTATCATTTTGTGCTGCTATTTTTTGCATGTCGAGACAGTTCTCAGCAATCTGGCAACTGTTTTGAATGTAGGATGGTTCTAAAAATAAGCAGGTTACATGTACACTGAGCAAAAGGGGATAACAGATTTCACAGATGTTGAATGCACTCATCCTGGTGGGCAGATGGCCTCAACGGAGACCATGTGTCCACCTAAATAAACATTTGCCGAGACTGAACGTGACACCTAGGCAGGCTCTGACATTAACCGTTTCAGTGGCAGTCAGATATTGTATCTGCCACTTTCAAAATCTCTGCGCTAAATGAAGGAATAACATTTTATAGATCAGATGTCATTTTAATGTTCGATATATTTTGCACTAAAAACATTGTATACACGGTAAATTACAGTGTTCAAATTACACCGTGGCTTCTTGGGGAGTCTTATTTTTCGGTGGAGGGAGGGTACTGTACTGTACTGTACTTTGCTATTGTCATCTATAGTGGTTATTTTCATAAAAACAGATAATTCAAAAGATTGTGAATATTTAAATATTTGCTTTGATTAAAATAATCCTTGGTAAGCTATTAGAAAGTTGAACAGGCCATAATTCCCTCTCTAATATCTATTTTATATTGCTTTGAAAACATCTCCTTCAAACAACTGGATTTTTCAAGTTTCTCACCAAAAACTTAATTTTACGAGATTACATTTGAACACATCACAATGACATAATTTACCTTCTCCCAATAGTCATTTTTACTGAGTAGAGCTTGAACTCCTCAAAATTGTTACTCAATGGCCACATCCTTGTTTGTTTTGGTTTTGCAGTGGTGGCACAACAACAACAACAACCTTTATACTGAATAACCATAAACTCCTGAATTATGAGTAACATTTAACTTACATATTCAGTTGTTGAGAAGACTTTTTTTTGGCATTTGTCCGCCAAAATAGAAAATCAATGTAAAATAGGCCGTGTTTCACATCTCTTGCAACTATCAAATTTAGTAATAGAGTTCATACCACATATATGACTTGCATTATCTCATTCCCTATGTGGGACAGAATCGTCTTGGGGTATGTGGTGGCATTAGGCAATATTAAGGTAACAGATCAGGTGTGTGATTTTCTTTTTTTTCTGAACATGGTTGTGTTTCAGCGTTGTTTCCTCTCAAAGCAACATCTACTCTTCAGACGCCATTTAGCTTTGTTGTTTTTTCAGCATCATGTTGTGGGTGATTCCTGCTTTTTGCCATCTATAGATAAATAACTGAACATATTTACTGATGCATTTTATTTATAAAGTATGAGAGGCACTACACTACTCATGGCCCAATGACACTATAGTCCAGGCAACACTACAGCTGCAGAGCAGTTACCCCCGACTACGTCAGTCTATTAGACTCATAAAGGTTTATCTTATCTTATGTTCTAGTGCCTTTGATCATAATCTGTGATATGAACACTTCAGAGTTCCACACAGCCACACAAATACAACCCGATTATAGCTTAGTAATAAAATTCCACAACACTGCAGAGCTCCTTCTCTTGCATGGCTCCTGACCGAACTTTCAGCCAAGGTGGCTATCAACACTGGACGGCAATAGAGGAAGCGGTGCCACAGTCTGCTGTGGTACAGATGGAGTTTATCTGACCCCCTAGCATTCAGCACCAGAGCTGAGTGTATTGGAGCATTCAGAAACGACTGTGAGCAAACGGGGCATGCCTCACTCTGCTCTGCCCCTCTTTTCCATCACCCCCTCTGTATTTCCTGTTAGGTTTGCAGTTGAATTTGAAACAAGACTCTGTTTGGTAAAATGTTTTAGTCAGCCATGCTGTTAATTAGAGCTGCAACGATTATTTGTCAACTATTAAATTAATTGCTATTTTGATATTCGATTATTCCTCTAAGACAGTTAATTAAATATCTTTGAGGGGTGGACAAAACAAGATATTCGAGGACGTCATCTTGGGCTTTAGGAAACACTGAGCCATTTTTCAACATTTTCTAACATTTAGTAGACCAAACAACTAATGGATTAATCAACAAAAATAATCAGCAGATTTATCGACAATGAAAATAATCATTAGTTGCAGCCCTACCGTCAAAGACGGAACAAAAACATTCTGATGCTTTGACTGCTCCTGGACAGTAATTTGAATCGTCGACGTTTAAAGGGGCAGCTCTGGTACTTTCAAGCGGATTAAAAGGGTACAACAAAAGACAGCCTGTCTGAGGGAATGAATTTCCCCAAAACACCAACATTACTTAAATTAGGTCAGTGAGACATTCATGATGGTCGTTTCGGTACATTTTCAAACACAAATCTGTAAATTTCCAACAGAAAAAATGTAAACCCACATTCTCTGGCAACATCCCATCGGTGTTTCAAGTTCAGTGTCTAACAAAACTTATTTTTGTGGTTCAAGTGTTATCTGTTTCAACCTGTAACCTTATGTTAATTATTTCCTAGAAGCCTGTGTGCCTTTAAACAATCCCCTTGTCAAGGGAATGTGTTTTTGTTTTTTGATGAAGGGGAAAAAAAAAACACATACAATCTAGAAGTTTTAGGTACAACTCAAATGCTGGATTGTGTTATAGGACAACCTCCTCACCTGTTCTTTCCCCTTTGCTTTCTTTAGGAAGTCTTCCACTGCATCGACCGCCTGCTGGAAACGCTTTCCTTTATTTATCTTGATCATCTCTTCTTTGTGGGCATGATAGGGTTTCAGCTGTTCTACTTTGATCCAGGCACTGGTTAGGCACACAGAAACACAGCTCTTACACATTTGATGGGAGAAGGAAATGCAAGGTCAGTCAGAAACAGCTACCTCGATATATCCACACTTACTGGTCTTCAGTTCCAAAGAATTTCACAAAATGGCATTTTTTGCCCCTGGGCTTCTTCAGGTCCTTGGGAGGGCTTACAACCTGAAATGTAAACAAATATGGTAGTCCAACATTAGCATAACATTTTTTCATGCAGATGTTCAAATACATTTTGCCTTGAAGCAGCAGTCGGCATGTTTTCAGTCCTTACCTTCCCTGGCCATGGTGGGTAACGACCAAGCTTCCCCCTGAGAGAAGAGAAATATATTTAGCCCTGGTATATGTCTAGTACAGAAACACATTACAACACACTCCGTGAAGCTGATGCTTCCTCAGGTCCAATTTTGTGACCAGAGGGGATCGGGCTTTTACTATCAGGGCACCCAAATTCTGGAATGCACTTCCTGTAGAGATATGATCATCAACATCTGTATCCACTTTCAGGAATGCATTTGTATATGTTATGTCTGTATATGTAAATGCATTCATGATGTGCATGAGTGTTGAAACATGTGTACAGATATATATATATATATATATATATATATATATATATATAGCCTATATTGTTATTGATATGGCGTGTGATGTTCTGTTGTAATAGCTCACTTTTGCTTTATTTATCTGCTCTATCAGTTTTGAAGTGCTATGTGAATACATGTATTATTTATTATTAAATGTTTAAGACACTTCATTGCATTTCATAATGCAATATCAACTAACCAATTACACTACTTACTGCTAGGGCCAGGTATCGAAAACTATAGACCAAAATATGCCCATAGCACCGAGCATCAAAAGCTGTCAAGCACAGAGAGCTGGCAGCAAATGTCTGGTCAAACTAGTATTCTTGTGTACTTTGATCATAGTACATCAAAATACAGCTTTAGATTATTCAAAGTTCTAGCAATTTGGCTTCTTCTGATAAATAAAATAAACATAATAAATCAAGTGTTTTATTGAAAACAATTATTTTGTTTCCGCACCAAAACTAAAGTTATCCATGATATCCACAAGTGTCAAAGAAATATTCTTCTCTTCTTGCTGCTGGTTCTCACAATGCAAGACTACAAATACTAAGTGAAAACAGGTCAACTATACCAAGCTCATAGAATATAGAGAATTCATAAAATAGCAATACTATACTACGGCATAATACAATGGAAGTGCAATGCTACCTCATCTCCTGAGGTGCATGATGTTTCATTTTTGTTTAGGCTGTCAGAGGTGTAAATAAATGATTGTCCCATTTTCACTCAGTGCTGTTAGAGTTCTACTTCTTTTTTAGTCTCGCTTAGTTTGCAGTAATCTCCTCATAATTTGTAGAATATTTCCTCTTGCCACATTTACACATGATTTCGCAGTGTTTTGAGAGATGCAACAGCACCTATGAGGCATCCACTACTGTACCTCACACTTACACAACAGTCACATTATTAAGTTAGACGCAACTTGGCGGTAGACGCATGTCAGCTGCTTAAAAACAAGATTTTCAAAGCAGCTTAAGGCAACGAAAATACGTAACAAGAGAAAACAAACAGTCGCTGCTTGAACGGCTGGTGTAACGTTACTGCAATGTGTCGATTAATGGGGTCTTAAAGGTCCCATATTGTGCTCATTTTCAGGTTCATACTTGTATTTTGTGTTTCTACTAGAACATGTTTACATGCTGTAATGTTAAAAAAAACTTTATTTTCCTCATCCTGTCAGCCTGAATATGCCTGTATTCACCCTCTGTCTGAAACACTCCTTTTTAGCGCATTTTGACAGAATTGCAACAGAATTGCGTTGCTAGGCAACAGCTTGGGTCCATGTGTACATCCTGTCAGCTGATGTTATTTACATACACTACAACAGGAAATAAACTGGGACACATTTAGAATGTTTACATTTAAAATTGTGTCAAGGGTCTAAATATTGTATATTTGTGACATCACAAACAGACATAAATCCTGACAGCTTGTTTCAAATGCAGAGTCTCTGAATACGGGCTGTGTGTATTTCCCTGTGGATTGAGCGTTTCAATAATTTCACAGTATTTATCTAGGACTTCAGCCTGCTTTATAATAAAAATAACATGAAAATCTCACTTTTTTATAACATGGGGCCTTTAACATAATATGATTAGAAACACTAACTGGTGTTAACGTTCAGGGCAACAAGAGACGATTAGTTTGACATTATTCTTCACACGAATAACTAAAAAATGTGGGTTAAATTGACCCAAATTCAGACGCTAAGAGGCAATTTCAGATCAGTATAGATAAAGGACGATTGTCTGCAGAGAAAGGGGTTCATCAGCTGATGTTATTTATGTACACTGCAACAGGGAATAAACAGGGACACATTTAGTATGTTTATGTTTAAAACTGTGAAATGGTATAAATATTGTATATTTGTGACATCACAAATTGACAGAAATCCTGACGGCTTGTTTCAAACGTAGAGTTTCTGGATACGGGCTGTGTGTATTTCCCTGTGGATTGAGCGTTTTGATACTTTCACAGTATTTATATAGCACTTGAATCTGCTTTATAATATAAAAGACATGGAAATTAGACTTTTTACAATATGGGACCTTTAAGTAACAAACGTGTTGCTAATATACAAGAAACTAACCCCAATGTTCTTAACATAATACCATCATGAGAAACACAGTCTGACAGGGAGACAAGAGACCAGCTTGACATTATTATTATTATTGAATAACTCAAACAATGTGGGTTAAATTGACCCAAATTCAGCCCCTAAGAGGACCTTGCAGATCAGTATAGATAAAGGACAGTTGTCTGCAGAGAAAGAGGAGCAACAGTTAACACGGAAGAGGAGCAGATGTGAAGCTAGCTGACCTACTACAAGTCAACAGTTGACATTAGCTAGATAAGCTAGCGAAGCTCGTCACATAGCAACAACACTGAAAACGTAAAGTAACGTTATTTGTCGACGCTTTACGGATAAACTCGTCGTCGGCGCAATAATTAAAATACCAAAACCGGGTTGTATCCGGTAAATAACTCCGTTGTTTGGGTGTAAATCTTCTGTGTAGCTAGTCCGCTAGCTAGCAGCCTGCGACAGCAGCTGGCTGAGTCAGCTCGGCTCTGCTGGTGTCTGTTTGGGTTGAAACATCAACTACACCAACACCTCCATTAATACCGTCTGGTTCACACCAACATGACACATTGACGCCAGAACAACATAACTAAACACTACTGTGTGCAATGCAGGACCGTCTAGCAGAAGCAGAGGCAGGTTGTGATCATGTTTAAAGGTTATATCTCACCACACCAGGTCTCCGATCCGCAGATGCACCGTCGCCATCTTACAACTTTAATAAAACGACGCACTGAATGAGAGCTGAGAGGAAGAGACAACACACACCCACTCATCACATGCGAGGAGGACGAGCCCTTCCGCTGCGTCACATCCGCTACTCACTGGGCTTATTAGTATCACTTTGCATTATATATATGTACTAATAACATGTAAGATGAATAAAAACAAACAAACAAACAAACAAACATTCGGGGTCTGTTAAACAATTGCAATAAATTGGAATTGATTTAAAATGTCTAAATAATGTATTAGTTTTAGTCAATTTTGATTTTTTTAAGTTTTAAATTATCAATCATGATCAAATATGTTTTAAAATCAGTATCTTTAAAAAAAAAAGGAGGGTATTCTTTTAAGCCATATCATTTTATGTATTTTTTTTAATTTTTTTTTAATTTAAACCTTTTTTTAACCAGATAGTACTCACTGAGATTAAGAATATAGTATATCATATTTTGCTAGGTAATAGTCAAATTAATTAGGTAAATCTCATCTGCCGAAAAAACTGGGATTGTTGACAGTGAGTAATATCTACAGAAATATGATATAAATGGGTCTTATTCTCCATACTCTTATTCATGGTCATGGTAAACAGTTCAAATAATATATAAATATTATGAACCATATAATATAATTATATCAACTCTTGTATGTATATTTATTTTTATATTATTTTATACTGTAATATATATATATATATATATATATACTGTATACTGTATACCGTACTGCATACCGTATATATACTGTATATATACACACACAGATGCTGTGGTAAATCTACATGCATCAACACATACAAGAAAG
This sequence comes from Sebastes fasciatus, assembly GCF_043250625.1. Classification (NCBI taxonomy): domain Eukaryota; kingdom Metazoa; phylum Chordata; class Actinopteri; order Perciformes; family Sebastidae; genus Sebastes; species Sebastes fasciatus. The sequence continues at coordinate 5,206,621 of NC_133807.1, read as the reverse complement.
TCTATAAAAAATAAGTCTATATATTTAGACTATGGGGAATAAGACCCATTTATATTATATTTCTGTAGATATTACTCACTGTTAACAATCCCAGTTTTTCGGCAGATAAGATTTACATAATTAATTTGATTATTATCCTAGCAAAATATTAAATACATAAAATTATATGGCTTAAAAGAATGCCCTCCTTTTTATTTTTAAAGATTACTGATTTTAAAACATATTTGATCATGATTGATAATTTAAAACTCAAATATTCTAAATTGACTAAAACTATTAAATTGTTTAGACATTTTAAATTTATTCCAATTGTTTAACAGACCCCGAATGTCTTTTCCTTTCCTTACATTGTATTTGTTGTATAATTAATAATTTATTTTTATACTGTAAAATGTTTTTTGCAGAATTGTTATGAAAAATCTGAACATGCAAATATATTGTATTGAACTTTTGAAATAAATAAACTAATGAATAAAATATATTTCTGTAGCCTGGGTGCTTCTATTTTCAGCTCAAGAGGATCACTGCCACCCAATGGCGGGCGGACGACCATCTCTTCCCTCGTGCATACGTGTATGTTCATGAGTGCACTTTTGTAGTTTCATTTGGGATCTATTTTAGCAGAGTAGCAGATTTAACAAGTCACAACATTATTTAGGCCTAACTGTGATAATACAAAGGCAGGACATTTGTAAGAGAAGAGCCTCTTGGGCTACTTATGTTGTCATCTTGTTGTTTTGGCTATTTTCTGTTCTTTCTTTTTTTCTTTTTTTAAAATGTATATATATATATATATATATGTTTTGGGACATTTTTACCTTTATTTGAGAGTGGACAGAAGAGAGGGGACAAACAGCCAGAATAGAGAGGCAAGGGGGAATAACATACAACCAAGTGTCCATGCTGCAATTGAACCATGGAACATTGCAATTACAATATACTAGGATAACGTTGTAATTTTGTTTTGAAAAGTGCTTTATGAGTAAAGTATCTCATTATTATTATTATTATTATAATTAATATTGTTATTATAATTATTAACATTTCCTGCAAATAGAGATATCTGCTCTCATTTTATCAATGTGTTTCTATTTAGATATTCAGTGCTTTGTATTGGACATCCATCATTAAAATATAGCATACAGAATTAAATGGTAATTGTCCTCCTCAGTAACGCCATGAAAATCATGTTTCACCATAATAAGATTACACAAAAAAAACATACAATTTTTCCAGTTTGATTTGACTTTTATTGAAGCGTACAGAACACACGTCAGTTACAGTAAACCTGGGAAAACCCCCACAAATAAACATTTAGTACCCAAGTGAATTTCAATGGTGATATCAAATAATGATATGCGAAGATATGTTCTCTACCCAAGTACCCAGTGCAAGAAATTAAAGCTCTTCCTACCACATAAAATGTTGTGTAGTTGGCTGTAATAATAGTAATATCAATCAATATATATTTATGCCAGTACCACAAAACTGAATATGCATAAGCAAATAAATACATAGTGCATTTAGGAATCATGGATAAAGTAATGCCAAGTCACCATATTATTAAAGTCAGAATGGAGGTACAATAAAACACAAGGAGATTGTTAAACAGAAGAAATGAGACAGAGGAAATCTTGTAGAAACAAACCAAAAACGCTCTTTTTTAGCATGTTTGCATTCACTTCTGGCCCGACACCATCACACCAAACTCCTGGATGGAAATTTCTTTGTTTATGTACTGCTGAAGCTGGCGATTTGTGATGTGCCCGAGACGCAACGCATCGTCGATGGAGAACTTTTTGCCCGATTTTCTGTCGTGAAGAACCGAGGATTCTCCTTTGGGGCCCTTCACCGTGATCTCCTCCCAGTCGCACTCCTGGCTCTGCAGGTTGACGAACATCTTCCAGTCAATCAGCCCCAGTTTGTAGGCCTCCTCTGGTCGCATCTCTTTGCCTGAGTCTGGGTCGATGACCACGATAGACCTACGGAGATGGCTCTCCCTCTGTTCCTTCTTCATTCTCACTGCCACCAGGTTCTTTTGAAGCCTCTCGACCTCCTCATCCTTCTGGAGGGTTATGCTTCTGAGCTCTGCTAGTTCCCTCTGCAGTGAATCAAGCCTCAACTCCAGGTTCTTTCCATCCTCCCTCGGTGCGGACTCAGTGATAAGCCGAGTCTCTTTGCTGGTGATCTCGATTTCGGACCGAAGCTTGCGGATCTCGTTCTGCAGCCTTTGGTTTTCTTGCTGCAGGCGACCACTTTCATCACGGATGTAGCTCAGTTCTTTAGAAGATTTGGTGTTTGTGAACTCCATATCAGAGAACCTGGAAGTGAGGTTGCCCAACTCCTGGTCAAGTTCTCTCCTTCTTCTTTTCTCCTCATCCAGAGTCCTCCTTAGGTTCTCAATCTCAATCTCAGCCTCTGGGTCCCTTTCAACTTGGACCTTCTCAGTGCGGACGACTCTTTCCTTCACATCGATCTTCTCCAGGGTGATCTGCTGCTGGATGAGGATGTTCAACTCTTTCTCGAGCAGAGTGCGTTTGTGCTTCTCTTCATCAAGCTGTAGTCTGAGCATGGAGTGTTCCTTCTCCTGTTGGGGATCCTGTTGCAGGACGACCTTCTGTTTGACAGTCACCTTCTCACGGTTCTCTTTGTCACGGATCTCCAGCTCATGAAGTCTGATCCGGAGCCTTTGGATCTCCAATTCTGCATCGCGCCTTGCCCTGCGCTCACGCTCCAGTTCTTCCAGTTGCAGATCCAGGTCAGCCTTTTGTCTCTGCAGTTGGTAGAGCTCCGTCTTCAGGCTCTCCTTCTGTTTCTGCTCATTGCTGATGTTTAATGTGAAGGTGTCACACTCTGATCTGAGGAGCGGGTCTTCTTCCATCTTGACCACTTCTTGCTGAACAAACTTCTCGCGGACCTGAGACAGATCCATTTTCCTCAGTCTAATCTTCTCTTCTTGTCCTGAACGATCTCTCTCAAGTTCGAGGCGTTTCTTCTGTTCATCGGCCAGTTTCCTTTTGAGAATCTCAATTTCCTCCTTAGTCTTGGGGTCTTCTCTGTACTGCAGCACTTCATTGACCACCTCTTTAGTCTGCACTTGGGGTTTGGTGTCCTTCCATCTTTGAATATCATCACGAAGTTGGCGGCTTTCCATCTCCGATTTCTCAATCTGGTGGGTTTTATCTACGATTTCATTGCGAAGTCTCTCCAGTTCTCTTTCGGTCTGCGGATCTGTCTTGTATTTGATGACTTCTTTGATTATCTCTTTGACCTCCACTTGAGGTCCTCTGTTCCTCAGCATGGTATGCTCCTCCGAAAGGGATCTAAGCTGGAGTTCTGCATCTTTATAGCGCCTCTGTTGCTCTACAAGCTCAAGCCGCAGGTTGGCCACCTCATTCTCAGCCTTGGGGTCAGGGCGGACGATCTCTCGCACCTTCTCCTGAATAACCACCCTGGACTTCTCCTCCTCTAGGCTGGTAATTTTCCGCTGGAGGTCAGTCCTTTCTCGCTGTGATGATCTTCGTCTGGTCTTCTCGTCTTCATACTGCCTTCTGAGGTTCTCTACCTCCCTTTCAAAGACAACATCTTTCTCTACTTTCAGCACCTCTTTGATGGAAATCTTCTCCTCTGCCATTGATTTCTCCTTCTCCAGCCTTCGTAGCCTATCTTGAAGAAATTGCAGTTCATCCTCCAGCTGCGTCCTGCCATCCATTTCCTTCTGCTTCCTGTCAAGGAGCACCCGGTACTCTGTTTCAAGTTGGGGATCATTCTGGACTTTGATCACCTCCTCTTCAGTGATCACCTCCTGTTCCCTGTTCTTCTCCTCAGCCAGGATGGTCACTTGCTTTTGTATCGAAATCAGCTCGTTGTCTTTCATCAACTTCTGCCTTCTGAGTTCATCCAGTTCCTCCCGAAGCTTACGCATCTCCTCCTCCTGGCCACGATCTCTCTCTATACGCAGGACCTCCTTGACCGTGTATTGCTGTGCCCCTTCTTTGACCTCTGTCTCAAGGCCGCGCAGCTTCAACTTTAGTACCTCAAGGTCGTTCACCAGGACATGGGTGGTGCGGCGCTCCTCTGAGAGTTTCTGCTGGACCTTATGGACTTCCTCATCCAGCTGTGGATCAGGAACCTTTTTGATCAGTTCCTTCTTGACAATTGTGTCCTGGGGCTTCTGTCCTTCAAGGACATAGATGTCAGTCTGGATAGTCTCAATTTCTTTCTCTAGCTGCTCCCTCCTGTGGACCTCATCTTCCAGCTGCTTCCTGATTCTCCAGGGTTCTTCTCCTGGGGCAGCATTGACTGACTGAACATTTGTAGACTGGATCATAGGGATCTCAGGTTGCTACAGAGGGAAAATAATCATTATTGTTATTTTCAATGTTATTCTTATTCTTATTGATATCATCATCATCATCATCATCATCATCATCATCATCATCATCATCATCATCATGTGAAAATGTTTCACCTGGTTGAGAAGACCTTGGGTGAACTCCAGATTCTGAAGCTTTTGCTTGTTCACAGCATTCACCTCAGTAAACTTAGCCTCAATAGCAGATTCCTGTAAACATTGAAAAGACATGTTAAGCACATACAGTAAATCCTTCAATGGTTCACAACCTTTTTGGCTCAAGACCCTTTAAATTCAACATGTAACTTTTCAATTGAGTAGTCTAAAGAAACACAAAGAAGGGAAAACTATCCGGTAATTCATAGAAAAGAAGGAAAGATTAAAGAAAAGACTGAACAATTAAACAGAATTTCTGTAGCAGAATACATTAATTTTGCTATTTTCCAACTTGTCCCTGTTAATCCCCCCCTGTGAACCTGTGTTATTATGCCACCCACAGACTGGAAACCACTGAGTTATTACCTTGGTTACTACATCCAGTTTAATTATATGAAAAATAGTGGTTGAGGAAAATATGGATAATATTCCTAGTAGTGGCTCGGCCTTTGAGTGAACATGAATATCTCTGTTCTTAGTACTGTATACTTGTTTTTTTGGCTTTGTGTGGCTTTCACAGATTACGGAGCAAGTGGGAGAGCGCCTGTTGCCTATTAATATAAAACTGCAGATAAAAAGCAATGGCGTCCACAGAGGAGGTGACACGAAAACCCACTGAACACTCAGACTTGAATAAACCTGGCAGTTTATATTTACTTTAGCCAAGAACATTCAGGGTCAAAACTTGTTTCAGACTAATAAAAAGCGCCCCCTACAGCCACTAATTGATTTGCGACCAGAGTGGATAACTTATGTCTAACATATTTTTTTTTTTTAAAAAGGCAGATATGTACAAAGCTACCTCAAAAAAGTTTATCCACTGGTTAACAGACGTCTCTTTCCCAATGTAATTCTATGGGAAAAAGTCTGTTTGGGCCCAATGGCACCACGTGACGGACACGGAAGTTGTAATTCCACCGTTTGCCACTCGGTAAAATTAGCTTCAAAGCCCTCTCACAAGCCCCAGCATTATGGAAGTGCAATACTAAATTTACTAAAAGTTTGCTGTGTACTTTAACACACTTGTTCATTTCACTACAGACACGTACACAAGGTGTTCTGCATGAACTGACAGTGACATCTCATGAAAGCTTATAGCTGTTGTGCCTCACCTCTGCCTTGACTGTCAGTGCAGGTGATTCCATTCTGCTCCTCTTGTACGTCTGAGGTACAAGTCCATCCTCGAGGTCGAGGATCGACCTAAACTTCTCAGTTTCATTCTCGTAGTCCTACAAAAGAAGAATCAGTAAACCGTTAATCAAACCTTCATCTTATTGTATTTCTGCAAGTTAAAGGTAGCAATGTGGTGCTAAAAAAAAGAATCATCGTGGAATATCTTACTTTGACAGCTGTTTGGTAAAGCTGGGCATTTTTGGACACGTTGTTCAAGTCAGACTCCTTTCTTGCGAGATCAGAGAGCAAGTTCTGTCAAAAACAGAGAGGTTGTTAGAAGTGTTTTTCCACAGCACCACTGACAGAATATTTCTCTACGAGTATGAATGGCCATGTTGCTCATCACTCTCACCCTTTGATTCTTCAGCTTGGTCTCCACTTGTCTAGTGTCATCAGTTCCAGTGGGCTCGTAGTTCGGGACACGAGCCAACCAGTTGTTCAGATTGTCGTAATCGTTGCGGTAATTGTTGTACGACATCTTGGCTCTCTGCAAGCTTTGAGACCTGCAACACACAGCAAAAGAGATCAGATCTTATGTACAGGTCTATATGATATGTGTTTTTGTAATGTGATGCTCTGTATTTCTTCCAATAATATTGACGCCGCACAGATCTCCCTTTTTTTCCCGACCCTCTCACCTGGTGTCGATCTGCCTGTTGAGGTTGTTGAAGCGCTTGTTGAGCTTCTGGACGTCCGCCTCTTGCCTGTCGATGTCGGAGCAGTGCTCTCCGCACTTGGTGGCCAAGTTGTCACAGCTGCTTTTGGCCAAACGCAGGTTCTGCTCCGTCTCAGCGATATCTGACCTCTTGGACCTCAGGTCTGATCCGATATCCTACAAGAGTAGCAAGGCAGACTAACTTAATATACACAGCATTGTATTCTTCAGGAAAGAATAATACTGACAAGTCAATGATAGAAATGAGACAGTGAGTGGAGGCTTTTTTTCTTTTAGAGATTATTATCCAGCACTTGCTAAATTTTTGATAATTCCACTAATGTCATGCTGTATATTTGGTGATAAAGGCACCATCTTTTTACTTGTATACATAAGGGACATGGCTGGATGAAACTGTTAGGGGACCCTGGGGAGGACACTATTGACTTCACATCCGTTGCCTGGGCCCAGGTTTTCTATGTGTCAGTGAATGTGTGGCGATTTTTTTTAAGCACAGCTTTATTAAGGAATACACAGCACAATATAAACTAAAATAACTAAGTTCTACTTTTTTAAGAGGATTTTTTGGCACTTATACCTTTATTTGCATTGGCTCAATAGGACTGATCATGATGCCCAATGATAAAGTTCTTCATTTTGGGGAAATATGATCTCAAAGCAGAAAACGTGTTTGCGTTACCTTTGTAAATCTTGGGAGTAAATGTTCAGAGTCATGCAGTTAACTGAAAATAATACAACCCCTCCAGTGTTTACTCTGTCCATGGTTTAAGTAATTACCAGTCTAGTTGTAAATCTGCTTTACTAGGATATTGTTATAATTTCCTTATTAATTAGGGACTAATCATTTAATGAAATGTGTAATCTCTATATTTCTGGTATGTTTTTAGTCAAAGTTACCCTGTTTTCTTGTAAACAGGTCAAATTGACCCTAAAATGCATTTAACGCCATGTTGAAATATCTTCCACATACAACATTTCTTCCTTCCTTGCCTTATGTTGGCACATTGCTAAATTTCTTGGCATGTTACTGCCAACAAATGTTGTTCAGTGTAACAGCACAAAACCATCTGCAGTAACGTGTATTTGGGCGCCTTTGTGTGCCTGCATGTGCACATGCACAAGATAGAAAATGGGGACCTGCTGATCAATACGTTGCTCTATAGCATCTTCTACGTTCCATTTACCAGTACGCCCCTTTTTTTCAGTCAGAGTGGGATATCATTGTAATGTGCGCCAGAGAATAAAAGAGCCAGCTTACTCCAAGTTCCCGCTGTGTTTTCTCCAGTGAGGAGATGTCAGCTGGAGCAACCTCCTCCCTGGCCAGCTTGTTCTCGTAGGTGGACAGTAAAGTCTTTCCATTTTGAAGGGAAGTCTCCAGCTGGTTGGAATTCTTCAGTCTGAAAGGTAAGCACAGTTATTAGGTAGTATAAAGGCACATAATTCAACAAATATTTAATATTTCTTTTCCATTTTTGTTTTTCAAATGGAAACGCCCACTCAGCCGTTAGGTTATCAAAGGAAGCTAGTCAATAAGGTTATGAATTATGTGAAGGCTAGTTTACTAGCTATGTGAAAATGAGTTGTGCTAATTTTGGACGGAACTTAAAGGGTTAGTTAGGATTTTTTGAAGTGGGGTTGTATGTATACTCTGCTAGGTAAAATGACAGTTTTTGTAAATGGAGTCTGGCGGCTTTGAAGAGAGCGCTAAGACGGCTTCAGTTCCCGTCTGAAAGAGCTGTCGGACGGCGATGTAAAGCGGCTGTGGCCGGGAGCAGCAGAAAAATGGATTTTAGCCAGATCAATCGATTCGTTTGTTTGCGTTATTGTGTGACTTTCTGATCCGAACCAACGCGGCGTCCACAGCAGTGCATTGCACCAGCCCTTTAAGGAATACTTCTCTCATAACAATCACAACTACCACAGAAGAAGAGACACTGAGATGCATATCAAGCTACATACTTCTCCTGAGAGCACTGAAGAAGCTCCTCGATCTTGGCGTACTTCTTGTTGGCTTCATCCACCTTGCTGTACAGTTGAGGGGCGCTGGCACTAGTTGGATTTGAGGCCAAGAAGCTCTTTGATTCCTGCACCTTAGTGGACTTCTCTGGTTCAATCCTACTGACAGCAGCGGCAATGTCCTGAGGTGGGGAAATGTCTGGGTTAGTGAGTTGTAAAATGCACGAACACTCTCTCTAAGCTTTTGGAGCTAAATCGAGAGATGTAGGCGTTTGTGCGAGACAGCACAACAGAATGAAGTGGAAGTCATTACCTTCATATCCTGCAGGCGGTCAGCGCTGTCCTGCAGTGGCCTGTTCTGCTCCAGTGGCGGGCGCACTCGAGCATAAATGCCCTTCTCCTGTTTGTCCAGGTCACTGACGACCTTGTCCAGGCCGGCCATCAGCTGACGGCACTGCTGCTCCTGCTTGTCTGAGGTCACACGCAATCACACACACAACATGAACATGATGAGGTTCACTACTTCTAGACAGATCAGGTAACACTTGACCCAGCTTGAGGACCTTATGTCAACGCATTGTGTGCTTCAGTAGGGCATATTAAATCAAATAGTCAAATTAGAGCAACAAATAAATCAAGTTGCTCGAATGTTAACACACAACATGTTTTCAAAAAGCTGCAATACAGCAGAGTCGGACGTGTTCTGTACCTGGAGCTGTTGCAGCTCCGCTCTCCTTCTTCAGGTCCTCGAAGCGTTTCTGCAGAGTTGCGTTGCTGCTTGTCATCTTCTGCTTGATACCTTTTTGCTGGCTGGCCAGGCTGCAAGCACAAAAACCTGTTAGAGCTGCTCTGGAGTAAAATATAATGGTGTTTGTCATCCTAGTGAATATTGTTCTTGTACGTGTTCATTCATACACACTCACTTGTCAGAGACCGCCACGGCCTCGGGGGCGGTGGGGGGGATCATGAAGCAGACGGCCGGGGCAGTGAACTGACGTCCAGCTGCATCCTTCACGTCCCATTTGGCCCCGTTGTTCCGGAGCAGAGTGTACCTCTCCCCACGCAAAATCTGCCCCTGTACACATCCAACAGCTTTCATCAGAACAAGGTTGACAGACTCATTATTGAATTGTAATATGAATAATTGTTAATTAATTTAAAGAGGAATTTAAATTTGACTTATCTGAAATCCCATACCATTTTAAAATTCCCTTATAAATAATTTAAATGGAAATTAAACACAAATATTTTAAGAAACTATTAAAACCTTTCTATTTAATTAAAGATTTTTTAAGTTTAAATTTTTTTTAAAAGAAAAAAAACATATATATACATATATAAACTTTAATTAATTGATTAATTATTATTAATTATTGCTGTGGCACACTCCAGGCTCCATACAGCAGAGGGTGGTAATGCTGCAATAAACTGTCATCATGCCAAAAGTAAAAAGATGGCTCTCCATACAATCAACGTCCTTCCTTACAACTGATGTTTTGATTCCGCGCCTCTCTAAGCAGACAAAGCCTTCCAAACCTGACAAAACAGATTTGTGTCCTACACTCAGGACATGGCAGAAAATGTCCCCCCAAAAAAGGGGTTGCTGGGTTCTTGGACACAGATGTATACATCTGCTAGTGACTATAACCTCATGCATTTTGTACTGCACATGATGGCCAATAATGAAAACCCGAAATCAGTGAGTTCAAGAGACAAGCTGCACACGACGAGCTTTGGCTCCACCTAAGCTGAAGAGCTCCTATAGGCTCTAGTCGAATGTGCAGACTTCTTCAAATCCCCTGTGTTGTGATCCTCGGGGGTTTTAAATAAGATACTCAGAGACTCAGCCTGGGGCTCCCTTCTGAAGGGATTTGAATACATTACACCACAAAACCAACAAGTTACAGGCCTAGTATTTAGAAAAAGCGAAGGGAAGGGAGAGTGCTTAGTCATGCACTCGCTATAGCAAGAGAACATCCTGGGATTAGAGAGAGAAAAAAGGACATCAAATAAAGATAAGATGAACTGTTTTGAGTTGAAATGGGGTCACTGCAGCACAGAAAGGCAATTAGATGATAAAGATGAAGGAAATAAAGGAAGTTAGGAGATAGCTTCCAAAGGTGAAATCAGAAAAAAGGAATACATTCCTGTACTAAAATGGATGAACAATAGAAAAATCTCTTCTTCTCTGCCCTCTAAGCTAAACTGTGCATCACAGCCAACATGTGTTTAGTAGTGGGACAGACGGTCTGGTTTCTCTGCTGAGTCGCAGACGGTTAAAACTCTCTGTGATGATCACTGATAACCTTTTAATACAGTCCAACTCACAATTCACATTAAAACTAAACTGTTTTCATTTGCTTTCAATAACTAATCCTTGTAATAACTAATCCGAGTAATAGCAGCCACACTCTAAAATGATTAGCGTTAGCTTTCGGCAACACACCACATACCTCATCGGTGTCAAACTCGCACAGAGCCTCAACGGGCAGCAGCTTCTGGGGGGTTTCCCGACGATACTGCAGAGGCAAGACCTGCAGGCTGCGCTTCTGAAGAGCCTTGACGCGTTCATCAAAGTGGTCCATGGCCTTGGATTGGTCCTACACATACACACACATACATACATTACATACAGGCATGCATATTTTGCAGCAGCGTTGTGAAGGAGTCAGTGGTACTGTCTGTCTGTCTGTTGTAAAAGAAGTACTCACATCCAGCTCCCTGATCAGGCCCTCCATCTGATACACATCTTTGAACTCTGGGTTGTACTTCTGGTTGAGATCGGTTTCCATCCGCTTCAGCAGGTCCTGAGTGTCACGCGCTTCCTTGTGGTACTGAACACACACACACACACACACACACTGATGAGCTTTACCTGTTTAAATGGGTGAAATGTATACACTCCTGTGAGTGCGTATCTGTGCCCTGTGACTGACCTTGTGGTACTCATCCATGTGTTTGAGGTGGTTTTCCTCACAGATGAGCAGGTTCAGGTACTCCTTCCAGTCAGCGTGGACTGCCTCCATATGAGCCTGAGAAACAACAGTGTGTGTGTGTGAGCACTGGATCGGTAAAAATATATTCAAAGCACATTTTAAACAACTTCACCAAAGCAAAAGAAAGAGTTAGTTACACATTTGTGGTGTGAGAATTCATATTTATTTTTGCTTTACATGGACTTTAAGTACTTAAATTGCTTGCTGTGTTATAGCCGCGACTGAAACTCCAACTGCCAACCGTGTTGGTGACGTAGACTGTATATAAGAAGTGGACGTAGTCACCGTGACGTCACCCATTGGTTTGTGGACTGCCATTTTGAAGCTTTAAGCTCGGCATTTTGGCCTTCCCCATCATGGTTTTTAGCAACCAGAAGTGACACAAGAGGGTGGAGCTAAGTACAGCCAAGTGCTGAATAAGACATTTTTAAGTGACCAAAAAGGTTAAAATTAACTTTCATGAAGTGAAAACACACTGTGAAAGGGTTAAAGTTCTAAGATGAAAACACGGACAACTCCCAGACCGGTCAACGCCGTGGTAGCGACCTGTCAATCACAAGGTAGCCACGACCCTAAAGCATCCCCTGCTTTATGGTCTATCTGACTCTAAATGGGACCATAGTTTACTAAATGAACATCATGCTGTATTGAAGAAGACTTGAAACTAGCGATTGAGACCATAAACTCATGTTTACAATGTTTACTGAGGTAATAAATCAAGAGAGAAGTAGGCTCATTTTCTCATAGACTTCTATACAATCAGACTTCTTTTTTGCAACCAGAGGAGTCGCCCCCTGCTGGATATTAGAAAGAATGTAAGTTTAAGGCACTTCAGCGTTGGCTAGACTTTTCAGACCCCGGAGTTGCCCGCTGGTTGGTGAGCGGCCAAACCACAATAACTAACTTCTTGATGTTTTCAGAACACTGGGTCTGTATTAAGGTAGTCTTTTAGCCTTTTTCAAATGTCATCAGCATAGCAGTGAGAGAAAATGTTGTCTTTATGAAGGATTCGTCCAAGAGGAAGCATGTACGGGGAGAAAAGAATAGTTTCTAGAATGAATCCTTGGGGGGTCAATAGGGTTCTGGTGCCCAGGTACACATGCGGCAAGGAGAAAGGGTAAAAGAATAGAGCAGATGGATGAGACTGTACCTCAATAACATTCTTCCCTGGATGGTCAGAAGCAGTCAGCTTCTCTCCATCGTCATTCAGTTTGGTGATGGTGGCCTCCTTGGACTCCAGACATTTACTAATGAAGTTCTGTTAGGGCGAGACAAATGTGCTGAGTCTTTTATCACTCATTTTATATATACAGCGTGCAGCTTGTTCTTAATACGTGGTGTGTGTCCATCCCTCAGCTATACCTCATACTGCCTCTGGCGAGCGGGGTAGTCCAGGTTGGTGTCGCTCCAGTCGTAGTTGATCCTCTCCTCGGCCTGCTGGTCCATCCAGTACAGCTCATTGGTGCAGCGCTGCATGTAGTCCCGCAGGGACAGCAGGTTGCGCTGTCGAGCGCTGGAAGTGGCCTAACCAAGGGAAGGAAAGACTTTTAGAGCTACGACCACATTTTTCAAACATGATGACTTGGATTCCCTGGAAGCTATAGTGCTAAGCTAACAAAATTAATTTGAGGATATTTCTATATAAATATTTAACAGCATAGGTTTCATCTTCTCAAAAGGCTCCGTGATTTCTTAAAACAGCTGTTCCCTGTGGTTTTTAGCAAACGTTACTCGAATTGTGAGGAAATGGTGCATTAAGTTGGGGACTATTTTCAGCGGCGGATTAATCCACATCTGTTGCTCTAGTGAGTGTTTGTAGCTGCAGGATGGTGTATGTGGGACTGAGTCAAAATCAACTAGAGTGTGTGTGTTGATGGTAATGAAGGAACTCATATGAGACTTTGGATACACAATACTTGTACGTAGAATACATTCATTGGGCCTTTAGTGTTTTGAACAAATGTAAAGCAGTTTTTTTTCAAATGTAAAAACTTTTGACACTGGTAGTACTCATTATGATACGGTAAACTTGCAGTGAAGCGTTCTGTTTGCAGACAGTACTGATGGTGATGAGAGCTGGAATCTTTATTAGGACTGTCAATCAATTAAAATATTTAAAAAACCCTCACAGGTACTGCATTGAGCATAAAACAATAGGCTCAAATCATAACATGGCAAACTGCAGCCCAACAGGCAACAACAGCTGTCAGTGTGTCAGTGTGCTAACTTGATTATGACTTGCCCCAAACTGCATGTGATTATCATAAAGTGGGCATGTCTGTAAAGGGGAGACTCGTGGGTACCCATAGACCCCATTTACATTCACATATCTGGAGGTCAGAGGTCAAGGGACCCCTTTGAAAATGGCCACGACAGTTTTGAGCGTTATTTAACCTCATTTGCGACAATCTAGTATGACACAGCGCGTTATTATTATAACATTAACTTTAACAGCCCTAGTCTTTATACAAGCAGCCTACAGTCACAAGTTATGCTGATCAGAGCACACAGCCGTGGGCTTAGAGAGTGAAGGTGTGGGTAAGGTAGTAAATTACCAGTAGTTTGGTGTACTTCGTCTGGAGGCTATTGACGTATTCCTGAAGAAACAGAGAAAACAGGGAGAGTGAGAACAAGACGAACAAGATGAGGGTCATGTGAGTAATTTACAAATAGAGAACTTTTGCATATTGCACACCACTGTTATAAATATGGATTATGTTAAGTACAATTGTGCAAGATTTTAAACATAAGCAATTGTGCAATTTATTTTCAATACAAACAATATATTTTTTTACCAACCAAGGTAAACGGATCAGTGTTTGGTTGTTTAGTCATGTGTGGCTAATGCTATTTAGTAAGCATTACAGCATTTTGTAATTTTTTTCTGACTCTAATAAATAATGGAAAGATATAATATCCCATCCAGCTGATATTTTTTTTTTTAAATTAGCCAACACAGTTACGTGATTATTACTACTCAGGAAACTCAAACCAGTTTAGGTCACTATGAGTAAATAACTCCTGACGTCATTCAGTTCTTTTCTGGCTCTCTGGTTGTACCTTGTCTCCGCTGGTGGCGATGTGAGGAGCCAGAGCCTCCACCTCGCTGTGGGAGATGTTGTGTTCCTCCACCTCGTTCTCCACAGATGGCAGGTCCTGGCCAAAGCCCTTGTTGTTCAGGTTGTCCTAGGCAGGGAGACAAAACGACACACTTCAGTCCACTCCACTAAATTAAATTAGCCTATAATGCTGTTGAAACGATCAAGTGGTATACTGGACGTACAAAGGCAGTCCGTGTTGGCAATGGGATTCATCAATATAAGAACACAGGTACGAACAATTGCGCGGTTTAAGAAGATGAAGTCATGAATCTGACGTAGACCTTTCTCGAGAGGAAATTTAAGAACAAACATGAGAAGATATTGGTGAATGAGGCCCACTGTTTATTTCCTGCTTTCTTGTTTTCCTATCACCCCCTATTTCTTCAGATTGATCCAGTTGTTTACTTCTTGTAACTTAGCTTCTGTTAATTCATTCTTTCATTTTTTTTTTTAGCTTCTTAAGGACAGCAGAACCAGCAGTAAGTATAAAAAGTATTTACTTTTAACGAATCCCGGTAAGCAAAGTAAGTGACAGTTACAGTTACCGTACATGAAACTGTATTATTATCTAATTTAGGAATCATTTCCTTATTACAATACATGTCTAACATCAGTTTGACATCTGGTTTCATGAATTGGCAGTGACTTTGGACCTGATCTGGTTTCTGTAAATGACTTTGGACCCAAGATGGTCTTAGCGTCTGTGGACGTATGAGAGAATGTGTGCATGGTCAGGTCCACAGTGGCACCTTGTGTGAGTGTGCAGGTCCAGTATGCTTCCTACCAGTTTCTCATCCATCATGTTTCCCCAGTTGATGCTGGGCTTCCCCTCAGTGCGGGTCAGGTGGTAGATACGGTCCGTGTCCTCTTTCAGCTTCATCACTTTCTCACGCAGCTGCCTCATGCTGAACACACACACACACACACACAAGATAACACAATGTATTATTTTTTGGTTCATTAAATTTAGCATGACAAGATAACAGAGCTTCTATGTGTAAAAATTATTTCTTTCTGAACTTGTATTCTGACTAAAAGAACCATGAGCTCTTCTAACAGTCATATTATACCACAATGTAAATTCTTATATAAAAGCCGGCACACTTTCTCTTTCAACACAAATATTTATTCTTAATAACTATATTTAAATATATTTAAATTCTCAAATAGTGGTTTAATTACTTAGAGAGAAACAGACCTTTATTTCTCTTTCCCTCTGTTCCCCAGTTAATGCAAATGCAACATTTCCTCCATGTTTAAATCCAGTCTAATGTACATTTACATGTACAACGCAGTCATGTCAGGCATTCCAATTTGCCTTTTTCCCTGAATCATGTTAAACTACCAAGAATGAAACTCAACACTTCCTCCAGGATTTTCGAAATTAATGATTTGCATCCTTCCCTTTTAAAGCTTTTAATGTGAAAGAAAGTGTTTTTTTTGTTTTTTTTACCCAGCCTTTATTAACAACCAGCCTTTATTTGTTCGTGCCGGGCGCGTCTCGGCTATTATTTGAGATCTCTTATTTGAAAACCAGCTTTTATATGAGAATTCACAGTATTTCCAATCGCCTCTATTTTTCTGTTTTTGTTTTTTTTCCTTTTGCTGCTAAGCTATTGTCAATGAAACTTAACATTTCCTGAGGAATTTTCGCATTAATTCAAGTTTCATTGACGGTAGCTTAGCGATTGAAAAAATGGCAAAATAGAAGCATTTAGAAGTATTTAGCAAATGAAAACAGTATTTCTGTTTGAGAAGATGAACTGAGAGCAGCAGAGGCCTGGTTCTTCTGGATATCGTAGTTTAGATATATTCTAACTCACTCCTTTTCTATCATCTCAGCCTGCGGATGCTGGAGGCGCTTGGCGTTGACGGCGTCCTCATCCAGGCTGTTGAGCAGTTCCAGAGTGTTGAGGATTCTCTTGTTGGTGTCCTCCTGATAGAGGGGCTGCTTCCCCTCATTGATCTTACTCACATCCTGCAGAAAAACACAGTGGACGTAAGAAAGTCAATCAGACAAACAGTGCTGAGCCACTAATTGTTATATAGAAAAAGCATTTTTATTCATAAAGGTTGGAAAATCATCTGTGCATTTGTCAGAATGAACCGGTCTCTGAGGCCTTTGGGAGACGTTGTTATCAGACTGTACCTTGTTGAGGTTCTGCTCGATGTCATAGCTGTTCTTCTCCACTTTATCAGCATTCTTCTGCAGCTTGTCGATCAGAGCGCTCAGTTCTGTGGACGGAGTGCTGGAAGACAAACACAGAAGGTGAGTGGGGACACTGTCTGTTATATCCTCCACTGTTTCCCACCTTATTTATCATCACAGACAACCACCGTATTTAATGAGTAATGATGTGAACATCTGAGCAGCAAACATGTCAATCAAAATGGCATGTGTTAACACTGAATACCCATCAACTTTCCTTCCCTTACTGTACTCTACTGTGTTTCTTTTCCAGTGAAGCATTTCTGTGCGAGTGAAAATTGGTGGGTGAAGGTGAAAAAATGATTAGAGCACACCGGTGAGTGAGTCTGAACTCATAAACGGAGAGCCAGGTGTCTGTACTCTGCCAATGCTCTTTAGTGAGGGAAGACGCTCCACTCTGTATCTCCAACAGAGTGATGCATCGTCTCCCTAGCGGCTTGCGTCAATATCAGGACATGCATTCTCTCTCAGTTAAACTTTCATTCATATCATATTAATAAGTTAAAGGGGACATATCATGCTCATTTTCAGGTTCATTCGAGTCAATTTTGGGTTTCTCCAGAACATGCTTACATGCTTTTATGTTAAAAAACACATTATTTCTCTCCCCTCTGTCTGAAACACCTGTTTTAGCGCCTGTCACTTTAAGACCTCCTCTTGAAAAAGCCCAGTCTGCTCTGATTGGCTTGCAAGAAACATATGGTGCACCTTTGCAAAAGTAGTTCTCAAGCTGTGGGCGGTTATATTCTAAGGAGCAATGAAAGTGAAATAGGAAGGGGAGCCAAATCTGAATGGCTTGTTGAATCACATGTTTTCTGATCTAGGCAGCCCACAACAGACTGACGGGGTTGTCTGATTTCACAGTTTGTGGGTTGGTAGGAACTCCCAAATGTACTGTATATGTACAGGCACTGAAGAAGTGAGTTTTTCATGATATGTCCCCTTTAAGCTTATAATCCTAATATTTGTTTAACCAGGACCTTCAGATCAAGCAGCGTATGGAAAATAAGGTATCAGATGAAGTACGCTACAGCTGTTATTTCAATGTGTCAGATACATATTTAATCAACGTTTATGTAAATATAAGATATCAGATCAGACTGGGTATCAGCAGATATCCAATGTTAAAGGACTCTGATCAGGATTGGGGCCAAAAAAAAGAACTTGATCGGAACAGTATATTAATACACAGCTAAGTTGATGGCGATCTGGACGGTAAAAGATGTTGCATGGACAAACCAAACTGACATACTGTAACTCTTAGACCTTACTGCAGGTGGGCTAAAATGCGTTATGGTACGCGTCCACAGGGGCGTTTTTTTATCACGAGAGATCGCCTCGCTTCCCAGCATTGGACACTTGATGGGCTACCATTAGACACAAGGCACTCGGCTCCCGATTGGACGAACGCTTTCCCTCCAAAGGTTAGTTTAAAAGTTTCCAGAGGCCGCGAGTCGCATCGGACGGCCATGATTTGCATAACGTAGCCTAGACATCAACTTTACGCAAATAAGGAGCGGGCGACGCCATGCTCTGTCTCTTCAATCGCGCCGCCACGCTACCAGAATGCATTGCACGGCTGCTTACATAGACAATGAATGGGAAGCGTGGAAAGGACGGAGGCTGTGGACACGTACCATTACTGACCCGAGTCTGTCCCGGTCTACACTGTTGTGATCTACCTAAACAAGAACACCCCCGTATAGCTATGAGCTAGTTTTATAGCTTCTAATGAGCCATAATGTGACTGCTCCTATTCAACACTGTATCGCCTCTGGGATCTTCATACCAAGAAGATGACTCAGAGCTTTAGTCATAATAACACACACCAGTGCCAGAACTGGATCTGACGGACTGGATGAAAAAGAACATTATAATAGCCCATATAACATGGCATAACTGAAAACACAAGAACACAGTTCTCACAGTCACACAGCTGCCATACTGTCAGTTGACATCATTCCTTAAGGTAAAGGAAACTCGTCCAGCAGGTTTTTGCAGCAGATACGTCTAGTTCAGTCACTGTGACCATGATCACTCACTGTAATGTGTGTCAAGAGCTTGTGTGAAAAAGGCATGGTATCATTCATAGTGTTAATGTGGAGCACTGGAACCAGCCTTCCGTTACAGTAGATCACCTTCACTACTGTCTTTATGTATTCCTTTAAAGGTCCCGTATTGTAAAAAGTGAGATTTTCATGTCTTTTATATTGTAAAGCATGATATATAAATACTGTAAAAGTATCAAAAACACTCAATCCATGGAGAAACACACACAGCCCGTGTTCAGAAACTGTGCATTTGAAACAAGCCGTTAGGATTTCTGTCCATTTGTGATGTCACAAATCTACAATATTTAGACCATTTCACAGTTTTTAAACGTAAGCATACTTAATGTGTCCCAGTTTATTTCCTGTTGCAAGGGATGTGAATGACATCAGCTGACAGGATGTAAACATGGACCCAAACTGTTTCCTAGCAACGCAATTACGTTGCCATTCCATTGAAATGCACTAAAACGGAGCGTTTCAGACGGAGCGTGAATACAGGTATATTCAGACAGACAATACGAGAAAAATAACGTGTTTTTTGAACATTAAAGCATGTAAACATGTTCTAGTAGAAACACAAAATACAAGCATGAACCTGAAAATGAGCACGTTATATCCCCTTTAATTGCCAACGTCAAGAGCAGTTTTGCACTAGAACCTGGCTGCTATAAAAAACATGGCTGATGTCTATGTATTTATGTCGACTGATAAGTGACAAGCAAGTCAGAAATACCCAAAATGTGTTTTCAGTGTCTACATTTCACAGTTTGTCCACCAGAGAGCACTGACACGTTTATTTTTTGCTGTTGTGTGGAGGTGTGCAGAGTCAGTTTGTGTGTTTATTTGTGCTTCAGAACGTTAACCGCTGTCAAATATCTTGTGTAAGCGGGCTCTATTTGGCAGTAGCTGTTAAGGGAATGGATTGTTTCATATACACGTATCTACCCACATTAAATCATCACTAACCTTTCTATAACCTTTGTGCATTGCTTTTTGTTTATTTAAATAAATCCGTGGAGGAATTCCATTTAACAAATTACAGCGTCCCCCCCTTATGATATCTTCACATGCACATCCACACCCATTCACCATTTGTACACAAGTTGCATAGCATCTACCGAATGCACACTGGACACTGACTTTAATTTCAAAGCCCCTGCTGTCTTTGAAATTAAATATTCTCAGGACAAGTTTGAACTGAATGAAAAAAAGAACATGTTTGAACTGGTACTGTAGAGTCGAGGCCCATCCAAATGAAAACCACCCGGAGGGGGGTTTCTGTCTTGTTTTTTTAATGAATAAACTCGCCACTTTGTACAGAGCATGTGTAGGAAGAGATTCAGAACAGATGAAAACTAACCCTGCCTTGGTCTTTTTTATTATTTAACACTCCCACTGTGTTCAAAGACAATAGCCTTATATTACATAACTGGTATTTCTTGATTCCCAGAATACTGCTTTTAAATTATAATCCAAGTGTCTGAAAACAATGCTGCGATATACCTGCTCCACAATGTACTCTATGCTCCAAACATGTTGTCAAATAGTTTCCAGGGAGGCTCGCTGGCTCTAATTCAATGTTTTTGAGTGTGGTTATGTTGATTCTGGGAAGGAACTGGCATCGGAGCGTTGTAGCTTTGACAAACACAACTCAGATGTTTCCACGGGGAGAGGGTGAAATTAGAACCAGAGCACAAGCTCCAGCACTAAGTCACAGAGGGGTGTGGAGGCACCGCCGCTGCTGTCAGTGAGCGTCGCAGCAAAACACGAGTCCTGCTCTGTCCCAGCTGCCTGCTCTCCATCCATATGTCGCAAGTCTACTGTACATACATGGACGGAGTATGAGACAATGGGCCCCTGGGCCTCATACTGGGAATGTCTCACGTGTCTTTGAGGTTGTTTTACATCTGTTTGTGGTTGTTCTGTGTGTCTTTGTGGTAGTTTTATGTCTCTTTGTGCTTGTTTTACATTTCTTTATGGCCGTATTACATCTCTATGTGGCCCAGATTGGGCCCCTGAGCCTGTGTCCGGTAGGCCTGTTCCATCCATGTCTATAGAGGAAATATATTCCAAATTATAGTGCCTCCTTGCTGCCTGTTTTATACTTTCTCTTACCCAACTTTCTTTAAAGAGAAACCTTGTAACAGGCCTAAACTGGCACTTCACCTTATCATTGTTTGGGTGCAACGGTAGACACTAATCCTGCGGTTCGGAGGCTTTGGGAATCAAGCCATCTTTTGATCTCATGCTTCGACTTGAAACTGTCGTTGAGGTCTTGGCTCACACACTTAACAGGTTGACAGATACCTGTGAGATCACTGCTTTCATGGGCCAACTTAAAAGTGAATAAGACGAGCAGCAGGAAGAGAAATGAAGAGGGCGGAGCTGCATTATTAGGATTCCACCGTTGTCTGTTGGTGGTTAGCAGCAGGGTGCACAAGTTGTTCAGCGGTGATTACAAGACTGTCTTATCTGTACTATGGCATCCTCATTGTCTCATTGCCAAGGTTGGAAATTAACTTTTTTTGTCCACCAGCCATTCAATAGATCACCTGGTGGCTGGTGAGTGATGCGAATCTAGCAGCCGCTTGCATATTTTACCAACGTTTGGGTGGTGGCTTGTGCTAATTTCAAACCCTGCCGACCAATATGAGCACAAAAATGAAAATAAATCACTGGTTTGGTATGGACTTCTTCAATTTTGTGCCTTTTTTTGATTTCTTATATTTTTTCCCCAAATTTTCTATAGCATTTTTTTTCTTTTTTATATATGATGTCTCTTGACTTTTGCTCTGTATTTATTGTTATGCACCAAAAAACACCAAGACAAATTCCTTGCAAACCTGCTTGGCAATAAAACTGTTTCTAATTCCTTAAACAGGCGGAAGACAGAGCATTCTTTTCCTCTAGATGATGGGTGTGACAGTGGGAGGTGTAACACACCTTACACTGGAGAATTACTCCTTGAAAAACAGATTAGTTGATCTTTTGGTACTCTACACCATAGGGTGTTATTTTTGAGGCCCCTGAACCCCCCTAACAGCCTATACCTGCTGAGTGACAGGGAGCATTATGCTCTCTACTGTCTTTAAAGGCACTCCTCCTTCCAGAGTAAAGTGGGACATTTGGTTGGAATGAAATGAGCAGGATAGGGATAATGGTAATTCAATAAACCAATTTAAGCCTCAATACACACTTGTATCATTTCCAGGGTGGAAAACCAGACTGAACCAGTGAGATAGGGAATGGGGCTTGGTGGGAGAGGCTGCGAGCCATTCCTCACACATTGTCTTTCTAAAGGAGGACAACCCGAAGACTTATCAAACCAGTTACTACAACTTTACTGCACAGCCTATCAAGCAACCACACCCTCTCTTGAGTTAAAGCACACATTATGCAATCTAATCTACAACCTCTCTTTTTTGTTTTGTACTCAGAATACACACACAGAGACACCAGATCATTGGCATTAAAAGTTACATCCTAATAAATCACAATAATAAAAGTTGATTAAAACAATCTGAAGTCGTGCACCAGACAGGACAGTTTTACTTAAACAAACAGTCAAACCTTCAGCAGCAAGTTATAGTCCACGAAAGGCTATAAACGCCCCCACACGATCAATTCTCCTGTTGCATGTCCAGCATATGCACCATACTCCGTTAACATAACTACTTAATAACAATGACTACATCCGTACGCTAAATAAACCGCGCTTTATATCAAACTTGAGGTGTTTTGTGAATAAATACGATGTGGTGCTTAATTCGGCAGACTTAGTATACATTATCTTTACGTTTTATTTGTTTAATAGCTTACTTTTTACACTATTCTCTACACAAACTACGGTGTATTTTGGTGGCAAGGTCACTTTAAATAGGCGTTATTTTGTATGACGTTTGGCAGTAGAGGTAACGTTATACCTGCTGGAGCTAGTTAGCCGACTACACAGACCAGTTCCGGAGGATTCAAACACCGATAAATGAGGCTAGTTTTAAAAAGAAAGTACCCTTAGTAGACTAGACTACTTACCCTGATGTCGGCGTCGTTATAGAGGTGGTCTTGCTCTTCTTCTTGAACATGTTGACAGGTCACCTGTCAGCGGGCTTCCGACAGGTAAAACAATCCCAGTATAGGACAGGTGAGCCTCAGCTGTGTGTGTGTGAGTCCTCTGCTCGTTCAGCTGTGTGTGAGTGAGTTAGTATGTGAGTGTGTGAGTCCACACAGCCTTCTCAATGTCAGAGCTTCCACTCCCACAGATACTGCACCAGCCTTCACTTTTAGTTTACACACACACACACACACACACACACACACACACCCAGCCTGTCTTGTTGTAGCCTACCTGTCAGCCAGATGAGGACAGGTGGGGCCACAGAGCCAGGCCACGCCCTCCAGCTAGCCTCCCAGGTATTCACACACACACACACACACACACACACACACACACACACACATTACTTAATGCAAATATAGTCCACAGTGTTAAAATACACACTGCATCTGAGAACTATAACTACTCTACACAATAAGATGTCCTGAAAAAGAAAGAAAGAAAACAGTAACTGGTGTCACTAGGCCTATATTGCACAATATTGTGGCACAAAAACAAACAGAAGAAACACAAAACTATGTAAAACAGGGCGTGACAACACATGTTATGTGTTTAGGAAAAACATTGTGTCTGTTTGTGCAGTAATAAATGTGTATTATTGTCACAGTAACAGATGGAGTTATCACTACAGAGAGCACACAGTGAACGAGTAGGACATGGTGCCGTGTATCATTTAATAGACCACAGATCAACTATGAAATCCTTTGTAGCTGCTGCGGGGGTGTGTGTGTGTGGCCACACTGGCTGAACCAGTCAGACTCGACAGTGTCCTGCTCCTACTACGTGGATGTGTGTCTCAGTCAGTGAAGGTGTGTGTCAGTGATACTACTACTGTACGACTCTCCACAGGGTTTCCAGGTGAACTATTTCCTAACTGAACTAGAAAGTATAAGGAGACATCAAACTAGATTGACGTGACAACTCAGCTGCACTGTGACTTCACACTTAACCCGGACCAGTTTGGTGATTTTAGCTGGTTCCCTTTGCATCACAGCCAGTTCCACCACCACCAATCACTGTGTTCATACGCTCACACAGAAACTGCACAGCTTCATGTCTCTGAGATCAGGCTTCTAGAAGTGATTCACTTCATATTTAGGGCTGTCTAAGTTAATGCGATAATAACGTGTTAAAGCTGAAGTAGGCGAGATTGGAGCAAATATGATTAAAAAAAGTTATTTTTATAAACCGGTCGCTATACCGTGACAGCAGTACATGAAACAGGTAATCTGAAAAAAAAATCATGTCCCTCTGAGTCCTCCGTTGTCCTCCGGGGCTCCTAACGGCATCTGTAAGATTTCACATACCGGAGGAAAACAAGCAGTAAGAGCTGATCTGAGGTCTGCTGTCCAGCTGCCGTCTATGAGAGCCGGCTGTCAATCACTCGCAAACTCCGACCAAACGGTCAAACTAGGCAGCGCTGATCAAATATGAA
The DNA here is from genome assembly GCF_043250625.1 of Sebastes fasciatus. NCBI lineage: Eukaryota > Metazoa > Chordata > Actinopteri > Perciformes > Sebastidae > Sebastes > Sebastes fasciatus. The sequence continues at coordinate 5,182,400 of NC_133807.1, read as the reverse complement.
TCAAATGTTACGTTGTTGTTATGTTACGTTAATGCTTATTTCTCTCCTCAAATGTTTTCAGAATCATCTTGTAGTGCACGGTTTAGCTGTAAAATTAGAAAGTTTGTGACCCGGCAGCCATGTTGAGATCTGTTGAGGAAGTACCAAGCACCGCCCACCAGCCGGAGGACAGCCAATAGGAACGCTCTCTCATTGAAATGACCTGTGATTGGTCAAAGTCTCCCATCACGGGCTAGATTTGTTTTCTAAAGCCTGAAAACAGAGCCATGAGGAGGTGCAGAAGTCTAGTTTTCGCTAAGAACATTTGATTACAATATGCTGAAAGGTTATTATGGACTTTTGCCCAATGATGCCAAAAATATACTGCCTATTGCCACTTTAACGCAAATTCGTTTTAACGCCACTAAATTTCTTTGTCGCATTAACACAACTTGCAATTTTTAGGTTGTAGCGGGCTCAGTTTTAAAGCTAGAGTGAAGATACTGGTATCATACGAAACTAGAAAATGTCATGCTAGCTTGTCGGGAAGAACAAGGAAATAACGTTCCAAACTCGTGCTAAATTTTGGCGAGGAAAAACTGGTAATTTTTCAAAGGGCTCCCCTTGACCTCTGACCTCAAGATATAGGTTCTATGAGTACCCACGAGTCTCCCCTTTACAGACATGCCCACTTTATGATAATCACATGCAGTTTGGGGCAAGTCATAGTCAAGTCAGCACACTGACACACTGACAGCTGTTGTTGCCTGTTGGGCTGCAGTTTGCCATGTTATGATTTGAGCATATTTTCTATGCTAAATGCAGTACCTGTGAGGGTTTCTGGACAATATTTCTCATTGTTTTGTGTTGTTAATTTGTTTCCAATAATAAATATATACATACATTTGCATAAAGCAGCATATTTGCCCATTCCCATGTTGATAAGATTATTAAATAAAATCTCTTTTAAATCTCCTTTTAAGGTACATTTTGAACAGATAAAAAATGTGCGATTCAAGATTAACTATTTTAATCGACAGCCCTACTTCATAGCAACACACACCTCTGGAGCCCCTTGTGTTGTTGTTTTGTTGGAGAGTTATTGACAGTCTGAACATGGCCTTGTGCTTTTAATTCACTTGAATGTAGACCTGGTGTGTGCGAACACAATGAATTTTAGTCCGTTCCTAACTTCGAGCTTTCTAAGGACTCTCTAGAGTGGAGATTTCCTCAAACGGGGTCATTCTTTCCATCCCTCTGGTGGAATGAAACAGTGTCATTCAACATCTGGGCTGACGGCCATGACCTCTCAACCATGGAAGGAAAGGCTGTTATCAGCTGGGTGGGAGGAAGAGCCGGAACAACCAGCCACGGATGTGACCCCAAACAATGGTGTGTGTATGTTTCCATGTTCCCATGTCTAGTTTTGGAAATCAAATACACAGTAAAGTCTTGAGTTCTATCTTTTCCCATGACACCTCTTCCCCTCCATGGCTTGTCACATGCAAACAGCAAAACCTTTCTGGCAGGTATCAAATGGGAATAGTACTGCAAGTGTTTCAGTGTTAAAGGTGCAGTGTGTTGGATTTGGCGGCATCTAACTTAAACCTCTCCCGTGTGCCAAATGTGTAGGAGAACTATGGTGTCCGATGCAAAAACATGAACACGCGAATGTCCCTCTCTAGAGCGAGTGTTTGGTTTGTCCGTTCTGGGCTACTGTAGGAACATGGCGGCCGGCTCTGTGAAGAGAGGACTTGCTCCATATGTAGATATAAACGGCTCATTCTAAGGTAACGAAAACACGACAAATCTTATTTTCAGGTGATTATACACGAAAGAAAACATACTTATATTAATATTATATACCATTTCTGCCAATAGATCCCCGTAATAGTTACATACTGGTCCTTGAATTACAGTCTATTCAAATGACTCTTCATGTGGTCCATGTTCACAGGGAAATCTTATTCAAAGTGTGAGGGTGACTTTATGTGTCTGACTCTCTGAATCAGTTTGCTGCGTGCTGCCAGCAGCGATATTTAACGGCCCCTTCTCACTCTTGCCATGGTTTGTTCTCATTATAGTAAGTCAGTGACCCCAGAGTTCAAGATAGTTTGACCTTTGACTTCAGAGCGGCTGGAGTTTAAAGAAGTCCAAACCAAGCGACAAACACCACCTGACTCACTGCTTGACTGACAGGTGTCTCAGCCTTCTTCTTTGCTCATTCCATCACCTCCAGCCACGTTACTTCCCTCTAAATTGGATAAATTTGGATTTTCTGGCAGAAGGTGACATTGAGATTTAAAATCAAACTCCAGGACCTGGTACTTACTGCTACTACATGTGATTTATTTGTTGATCCATTATCTGGATAATGTAATATTAATAAGTGTTCTTATTCTGCCCGTATTCTGATCAGATCTCAATGTGCAAATTAGGTAGGTGGAGCTGAGAGACTTTTTAACAAAACGTAGTGTGTCTCAAGTGATGTGGGATGTACTCTCACTACTTTTTTTTAAATTTGGTGCAATTTGGACATGCGACACATTCAATATTAATAAAGTTTGAATAAAGAATCGAAGCAGCGGGGCTTCAGCTCTCTGCAGTGCAGCGTGTCGTCTGCAGCCGGCAGACGGTGGCTCATTGACTGTGGGGTGTACTCTGAAATAATAACACAGGAGATGGAATACACTACAAACTGCTTTTCACTTTTGCTGCCGGATCCTGGATATAGCCTGCTAACGCTACATCGATGCTGGATAACGTTACAACCAAACTCTTCATCACTTCCCTGGCTGGAGTCAACGAGCATGAGCGGTTAGCCTAAACAGGAACAGCACCACTCTGCCATTACAACTCAAACACTAATTTATAACTTTACCGCCGGTAAAATACTCCACTCATTAAATCCAAAGCAAGCGACTAATACACCTATACAATTACCTCCGCTAAGTGTATTTCACCAATGTTGCAGCCAGTAGCCTAGTACTTGGTTGTTTTTTCCCCCCATGACTAAGACTGTATTTCCCCGCTGTAAGACTTGATAAACACCAGCAAAATATCTCTCCTTATTAAATCCATGCTCTACTTTATAACAAAAATCAAAGCAAGTGACTAATACACCTACTTGGAAATGACCTATTTGAAAGTGTATTTCACCAATGACCGCAATCAGCCACATCTGGGGCGACTGTGGCTCAGAGGGTAAAGCAGTTGGTCCACCAATCGGAAGGTCGGTGGTTTCGATCCCCGTCTCCTGTTCACATGTCGATGTGTCCTTGCGCAAGACACTTAACCCTAAATTGCCCTCGAAGTCTGAGTCATCGGTGTGTGAATGAGTATTTAGATTAGATCCCGATGGGCAAAGTTGGCACCTTGCATTGCAGCCTCTGCCATCAGTGTATGAATGTGTGTGTGAATGGGTGAATGCTGACATGTAGTGTAAAGCGCTTTGAGCGGTCGAAAGACTAGAAAGAAGACAAGTCCATTTACCATCTAAACGTCATTATAAATCTACAGCTGTTTGGGGCCTTTTGCCTGGGTTCCCAAGGCCCAGGTTGCCTGCATATCTTGCCCGTAAAGTCTGCCCCTGCTCTTTTTTCCCGTGAACCAGAGTGTGTTCTCGAGAACACAGAGATCAAGCAGCAACACGCAATCGGCCCGTTCTGAATAGGCATGTATTGAATGGGCACTGCGCTTAGTTTATTTGAATGAAGCCAGTCCGTCAACACAGCAACACAACGTGATGTCATCCTCAAGGCGCTGCGTTGGCAAATGAAATACATGAACCTTCTCTCAGTAGTGGTCCTTTGAGAGCCTTCGGAAGCAATACTGCTGAATGGCTCTACTTCTTTCCCTTTCGTAGAGGAGGAGTTCATCTGAAGCCTTTTGACGGACAACTTGAGATACAAGGAACAGGTGGAGTTGTTGGATGGATTTTTAAAGAAGCTGATCAAACAGATGTCATTTACACCTCCATTAGATCTGATTACAATGTCTGACAACACTGTGACTATGATACGTCCTAACCAGACCCAAGCCTGAAGCTCTGCGCAACAAAATGGTCCAATGAATGTGCATGAGAACAGAATAAGGTGGAAAAAGCAGGCAGAGGAAAGACAACTTTGTAGAATACATTTCTGACGATTTTCCTCCTAATCCAGCTGAAGGACAATAACATCTGCTGAGTGAATGACGTATGCAGGCAAAAATGTATTGTCTCATCCGTGGATATGGTTGTAATTTGGTAATGAGGGTGTAGTGCAGTGATTTGAAGATAGACGGCATTCCCAAAGGCAGGTAGTTCAGAGAGAGAATATATATCAGATTTGACACAAGCAGCGAGAAACAGTCGGGATTAATCAGAGCAGCAGACAGTGTGCACGGGGTGAATTCACACGAGTTTGTTTTCATTATATGTGACCGAGCTGTACTTATCTCACGTCATGTCATCAGAAGCTAACAGTGATATCTCGCAGGGTGACAGCCCCCACCACTGACCCCATCACCACCGCATTCCTCTACTGATACAAGGCTGAGAGTCGATCAATGAAGGGTACCGCCCGTTCTCTGCTTAAACATTAACATCACGCCTCCCTGCAAACAGCTCATAATGCAACCTGAAACTATATTAAGTCGGCGGATGTAAAAGGAAACAACGCTCTGACTGGTGGACGGATTTATTAATGTGTCCTTTTTATTTGGACTTCTGAAAAGGTTTTACACCAGTATTAAACCAGTAACTCACCCATACTGGTAATTAATTAACCTGTTTTAACAATTCCCTTAAAACTTCCTTTAACTTTTTTTTTTTATATTAAGACTAAGGTGAAATTGTATCCATAAGGTGAACTGTGTAAATGGTGCTCTTTGCCCTCAGTCTGCCCTTCCAGGTATGATAAACGGGTTTGACCCTTGGACCCTGATAGGGGCATTGGTGTAAAATAATCTTACTTTATACAGTGAAGTACAATCAAATCAGTGTTTAACAAGGTGAATACAATATGATTACATATATTTAATTTAGCTTGTATACGCAGAAGATATCATTATGATTAACAATCTCCTTTTCATTTAAATATATGTCCAGGCCAAGATAGGAAGCAATAAAACAGGGTATAGATTTAAGAAATGTGAAGAAGGCGACACAAAATAAATCTAAAAATTAGCAATAAACAAAAAAAATCATAAATGAAATCACAACCAAGAATTGGGTTTAAAGTTTTTTCAGTATCTGACGTTCCTTAAAATGTAATACTATAATAACACTGAAATAACTCAGAGAATTATGTGATGGTACAAGAATAGATTTAAGTATAATCACAGTTTGACAAAATAATCTTATTACTTTCTAGTTTTTATTCTGATCTTTCAACCACATCTCAGGGTCTTCACCGTGGATGAAATAAGAAGATACAGAAGTATCAGATCAAGGGCTACTCGGCTGCTAAACAGCTTCTTTCCCACGGCAATCAGACTGCTCAATCAGAGAATGTGAACTGCACTTAAGAGTCTGTTCCTTTAAAAATATTTTACATTTTTAAATTATAACTATTTATTCTATTTTATTATAGCGTGCTTTTAGTTTATTTATTAGTGCTCTTAATTATTAGCTAATTTATTTATAGTTTTCACCAATTGTTTTGCACTGAATTACTGAGTGGTGGATGTGTGAAACACAATTTCGTTTTTATGTGGAGCATATAAATAACAAATAAAGGAATCTTGAAAATATATAATTTTTTTATTTTATGTTTTACAGATCACTGCCTTCTTCAGGATCAGAACAAAGACATTTAACCAGTGCAAACACTATGATATGCTTTCACAGGCTGAATAGAATTCCTCGTAACAAATACAACTGTTAGAGTGACCTTTCAATTCAGCCATGATTAGGTGTTAAGAACTCGAGTTTGATCGTGGGGTTTATCTTTATCTTAAGTTGCCCCTGGCTCTTCAGGTAATGCTAATGTAGCAGAGACGGTCTGTCTTTGTGTAAATGGTAAAGCGTTCCAACTGGGTGTAGTCAGGGAGGCTGATTCAGGTACTGTACCATGACTGGAATGTTTGGCTGGACTGTTGAACTGGTATGGCAGCATTCTGATCGTGAGCACAGACATGGTTCAACCGTCGGGAGAGGCTGATACGCTGTCTGGGCTCCGGAAGACGCTGATGAAGTACAATACTTAAGGATGACTTCAACACTAGTGTGCGTTTAATTTGCTGTTCCTGGGCAGGAGAGAGTAGTGAGACCTGAGAGCTGTATTTTAGTTTCCTGGATCACTAACTGTTGCTCTGCTCTTAACTCTGACCTGTGATCTCTTCGAGGCGAGAGGCAACAAAAAGACAACTAGAAATAGAGGTGGAGGTAGAAGAAGCAGTAGAAGTAGAAGTAAGAGATAGGATAAAAACTTTATTTATCCCAAGTCACTCAGTTGAGGGTGTCAGGGTTGAATGGCCTGCAATGGTGGATACACTGTGTGGACCAAATCTCTCCTGCCCTTTAGTTATCTCTGACAGAGTTAGAAGCTGGATCGCATCCACATACTGGACAAAACCCACATTGTTCTGAGCGCTCTGTCCAGCTAGCTAGCATAGTCTTTCACCCCTGTCGCAACTTGTGCATCTCTGTCCCTCCTTTGAGCCACACTCCCACTCCACCCAAGCCCCATGCATTTCATAGGAACTCTCCATCCATCCATGAGATGCCCTCAGACTTTCCCACCAGTCTTAGTCACCTGATTCTCACATGGCTCAGTATCACCATAAAGTGCGTTTGAGACTTCACAATTTCCCCAAAGAATCTGAGATTTTTCATTTAACTTCATATTTATTGTATATGAAGGGCTAGAGGCTGTTAGAAATGCATGTTGGTCAAACTCCTGCACTTTTAATATACTATGTGCAAGCAGAGAATGTATGAACAAACCGCAAAAATATGAAATATGAAAATATGAAAAGCAGGTGTGCTGGGGGTGGTGTTAAAGTCGCAGTGATGGCCTACTACTATGTGTGCAGGTACGACACGGAGAAAACAGTGCATTCATGCCGTTGTTAGGATTGTACTCCACATTCCCCAGGGAGGTGTGATCTTGTTAACTCTAAGGTGTGTCTGGCTGTCACCAGGGTTTTATTACCTGGAGGAGGTGGGTTCACTGCTGCTGGTATGACAAGTATGACACATGTAGCTTTGGGACACATTGTTGCCAAGGGTGGTGCCACATGAATGTTGTTTCATTGTGTACGGCTCTTCAAGGGGGATACTCCTGGACATCCTGCAGGGTGTTCTTGTTGTACTACTCTGCCATACTTTACATTTTTTAGCTCTGACTTTCCCTTTAACCTACCGCCTTGAGTAGCTTTAAAGTTAGAGAAAAATATTTGAAACCCATGCAGGCTAGAAAAATAAGAAGATATGGTGTCATTTGACACTGTGAGATATAAAGTTATGATGGACCCATTCTGTGATCAAACCAGCATGTTTGCTGGGTCAGTACCACGCATGTGAGGAAGCACACAAACGGTGAATTGGCACAGGGTGTGGCAAACACTGACTGAGTTTCCTCGGAATCACAGAGTGTACAGAGAAAGCCGCAGAATGAAAACATGCATTCTTGTTTTCTCCCACAAATTGTATAAATATATAATTAATTGTATTAATATTATAATATATATATATATGTATATATATATATATAGTACTTTTTACTTGGTAAATTGTTCTTTATTCATTTATCTTTTAACAAAACTTTTAATGACATGTGTCATGTGACAAATGTTCATACTTAATGTATCTGCAAAACACTCACAGACAATGCACTTTCTTTGCTTTTGGACAATAAAAGCAGCAGGTTCTTTGAACTATGTAGCAGGTGAAAGGTGTGTGCAGCAACAGCCTGTCAATGAAAGGTGTGACCGACCCTTCAGGTTTGAAACACCATGCATTCTGTAGTCACACACAGATCCATGCAGGCAGTCACACAAAACAATCACTCACTCATACTGTCACAAAACTATGCCAAACCCTTTGCTGCTTAGCATTATTAGAATAGTCTGTAGGCAACCAGGCGACTCCACCCTGCCCTAAAAAATGTGTGATCCACTTGGTGAGCCTAACTACTACCTGTGCTCAGGTGAGGACACATTATTCTCACAGTGATACGACATAGTAACACAATAAGCTTCTTCTGCATGTGCTGAGAAGTGTCACATAAGTCTGATGATGTTCTATATTGTCAACAAATTCCATTGAAAACATCCCAAACCAACAATGAATGTATCTGCTAACAGGTATCTGTGTGTATCAAAGCCTGATGTATCTGATTCCGATAACCTTCCTCACATTAATACACAAAAAAACCCTGAAATGTCATATTTCTATTATGTTTTTTTCAGCTCTGACTGGAGCTCTTTCTAATAACATCTTCTTGTTGCACCCTCCTCTTCTGCAATGGTTTTAAAGGCACCCTACTGCCGAATTAGCGCCACCAGCTGTTTATCTTGAAGCGCTCGACACGGTCGATGGAAACTCGGAATTCATCTGCATTCCGACAGGTTAGGGAAGGTGGAAATGATTGAGGGGGTGGAGTGTTCAGCCATGATATTAGCACTGTTAGCGACTGCTGCATTGTCACAATCTCAATGCTGAAAGTTATTAACACTGTAGGTCAATCATATAAAAGCATAGAATAATTCTTCAAAGCATATTTTAAAGAAGAGAACAATCTCTCTTTAACTGTTTGAAGGTTTTTGCAGCTCATGATGAATCAAGTTGTGTGTTGATGTGTGTGTGTTATAAATATTATAAATTAAAGGGACTGTTTGTAACTTCTTACAAGTATAAATCATTGTGGGTCGGTGTCCCATGCGCACTCGCATGTGGCTACGCTGTTCAGACTCAGACTCCAACACAAACTACACGGAAGCATCAAAACCGTTTTATCTAGTGAAGCCCGTCTGTTAAACAGTGTCAACTCTTCCTGCTCCAGCCTCCCGACCACAGTCAGAAGACACAGGGGAGACCGTAGCTTTGGTCTCCAGGGCCGGAGTCTCTGCTGTACTCTGCTCCGGCGTCTCCCCTGTTCCTTCTGATCGCAGACGGGAGGCCGAAGCAGGAAAACACAGGATCAGCATTGATTCACGGAGAGACCTTCGTCTAGTCAGCTAACATTACTGCCAAGCAGCTGAAATATAGAGTGATATTGTGGTTTTAGCTGACGTGTGTCGCCTCACTGTTTTGACCGATGCTCGTTCATGTCTATGTGGAGCGAGCACAAGCTTGAGCGCGAGCAACAGGACGCTGACTTTCGTCGACTTAACGGCCACAGGTGTCGTTGTTAACAAGCAATTTCTGATTCTTACATAGAGTCCCTTTAAATGAACCATTGTATCAATTTTTTTTAATGTAAAATACATTTATAACAAAAGCAAAATAAGGGAAAAACAGAGATGTTTTAAATAATCTATATGGAGACGTAAGGATGTATTTATGCAAAACAATCTCTGTAGTTACAGGATATGGGAATATGCGTGTGTGTACGTGTGCGTGTGCGTGTGTGTGTGTGTGTGTGTATGAGAGGAAGCCCTTGGACCAGCAGTAGCTAATGCCCCCAAAACCCTGTCAAAGCCAGCCTGACAGGAAAATGCTGTTCTGTCTGTCCGGCCTGTAAGCCTTGCAGAGCCACCTCTGGTTACAGTCTGGGGGCCAAACCAACACCACACATGCTGCTATTACTATACGTGGGAAGACATTGTATTGTCTCTAACCATAAATCTGACCTTAACCCATTTAGAGGAATAGTATATAGAAATGCACTTATTCGCTCTTTTGCCGAGAGTTTAGATGTTAAGATTGATACCACTCTTGTGTCTGTATGGTAAATATGAAGCTACAGCCAACGTTAGCTTAGCTTAGCATAAAGACTGGAAAACAGTGAGAAACATTAGCCTGGCTCTGCAAGGTATAACAGTATCCTAAGGATAAAGGTGGAGACCAAAAACAGAGCTAAAAGAGAGTGACTATGGATTTAGATTCACCAGGTGGACACAAACAACACTCCAAATCAATGTTAATGTTGCTCTCTGTATCTGCTGGATGTGTAAATAAGCAACTGTTTGCTCATAGATTAGCCTAACAAGTCTATAGGGTGATATGTCAGATATTGTGTTTTCAGTCTGTTCTCAAGTTGGCAAAAAAAAATCAGGTTAGCTAAACTCTGGAAGAGAAAACAAAGGTGAACAGTAGAATTATTCTCCAAACTGTCTGTACTAAACATTCAACAGAGTTTACAGACCCACTTCCTGCTTCAACCTTCAACCACCGTAGTTGTGCACATAAAGTTTTCCAGTTCAATGAAATATTATATTTCCACTTTTATGTTTTACCTAATGGTTTAGGTTATCTGGATTAACTGTTGTTTTATCAACAACCCATCTGATCGACGTGTGTTTCTTGCCCAGTCGGACCTCATTGCAACGATCTCAGTGATTACTTTGGTGAGATCAATATTATCTTAATCGATAGAGATTATGACAAAAATAAAACCTACGTACACCTGAAACCTGACAGTGTATGAGCTGAAAGAACCACACCTCAAACTGGTATGTCATGGCAGCAGTATGTGTGTGTGTGTGTGTGTGTGTGTGTAAACCTGCTTGGCCAGATCTAGACTTTTTTTCTTCGAGTGATAATGTGATGTCTGACAGTCACTCACACACAGAGAGAGGAGGACATTTTCAGGCTGTCTCCTCCCCTCCCAGCCCCAAACCACAGGAGAGAAACTGTGCAGCCTCATCAACACTGTGTGCCAATACTGATCTTCATTGAACATGACTGCACTGCAATGGCACCTACAGAATGCACTATAAAAACAGGCAACGCCTGAGGTCAAAAGGTCATTTGTAATGTGAGGAGTAGAGCAGAAGCAAGGGAAGGAGGAAGAAGATGAGAACCTGCTCTCCTGAATAGAAGAAGTGAAAATGAGTTATAGAATATGGAAATAAAACCGCAGGTGCATTCATTCTGTTCATTCTGACTACTATTGTCTTTCTTAGGCTATAGTGTCAGCATTTTGCCCCACTGGACCAAAACTAAATCTGGTAACTATACACATTCATGTTTACCAAAGAATGATTACGACTTATTTTACTGAACTCCTAACCTTTACTGTAGCACCATCATCAGGCCAAAACACAAGACATATCAAAATGATCAGCTAATTCACAAATATGACATAAACCCTCACCATGATGATAAAAGGTTTAGTAATTATATAATTTATATATATATATATATAATAAAATGTATATATACATATATACATATATACATATATATATATATAATTGTACCCTTATCTTTCACTCCTTTTGGTTCCTTGATTTTATTGTGATGTTTTAGAAAGTAGGCTAATACATTCCTGCACGCTGTCCCACTAAGTCAATTGAAAATGCAACTTTTCCGTTATAGATCTTCATCATATTTGACGGCTGACTGACAAAGGTCTACGACTGAAATGTTGCATTGTCAGTAAGCTGACAGCGTTTAGGAATACAGGACTGTTTTAGGATCTGATTGTCTGACACACCTGTCTGTGTATTAGATAACACTCCATTTGACTTTGTACATTTTAGAGAAGTGAACATCATTATTGTGACAGTGTTTTTGTCATCTCCTTCAGCAGTGCTGAACATGTGCTGAATTCCATTTGATAAGTTGAAGGTGAGGTATTGAGACTTTCTGCACAGGTAGGATATTGTCCAGAAGAGGGTGCTACATGTCCAGCTGCCTGTCTGCCTGTGCCGATCACAGTAAGACTCAGTACCACTTCACTTGTAAGCCTATTAATTACTTCCAGGAGACCGTAGATTGACCTGATGAACTCATAGAGGATCTTTGATGAGTTGACATCGTCCAGGTAACACAAATATTATGAATCTCAGAGTGCCTCAACATAAATATGTAGCAATGTTGCCAATAATAAATGTCACAATATAAATTAGTCAGTATCTATACAAATATAATCCTTCGTCAACTTCATTGGGAAGTTTTGTATCGCAAATCTAAATTTAATATAGAAGTAATTGTCACCTGAATAACCTCCCACAGTGATACTGCCAGGTGTAGGATCCATACAAAGTCCACTGGATATTTGGTCAAATGTGTAGCAGGGCTTACTTACTTTTTTTTAAAGTGACACAACTATGACAATAAAAGCATGTGCATTGTTTTATCGGTATCAGAGTGTGAAAGGGCACGAGGTGAGGATTCTTGAAGAATCACAGTTTTGTCCATAGGCCTCTTTTCGATGCTCTTCCGTCCCAGATGAAAGTTGACAAATGTAAAGAAAACGTGGTGAAATCTGGTGCTGGTCCTACATCTCACTGTGAGACACGTTTGTCTCATCATTATATATACAGTATATAAGATAAGATAAGATATTCCTTTATTACTCCCACAGTGGGGAAATGTGCAGTGTGCAGCAGCAAAGGGGATAGTGCAGAAACAAAAAGCATCAGTAAAAAACAAAAATCAAGATACAACACAGTGCAAAAAGCAAAACAAAAGTAGACAGACATATAAAATATGAACAATTTAAAAAGAAGGAAATATAAAAATAGGAACAATTTGAACAAGGGGAATATTAAAAATTGGAACAATATATACAGTATTGACAATAAAACAGGCTAATATGGAAATATGATACATTATATACTATATACTGTATAATATATATATATATATAACATATATATATATATATATTATGGCATGCCATTTAGGAAATTATTTATATATGTATATATATATATACATATATAATGTGAAACCTGAGAATATGGAATGAAATCTGTTTATTCACTTTTTCATCGTGGAAGAGTAATGCAGTACTGAAGTAGTTCACTAAAATTGGAAAGATATTGACAGATTTGAACTTCCCGGATCAATAACTCATAAACAAAATGCTGTTAAAACACAAACGAGGGCTCTTTCTAATCGTAGTAAGGTAAACAACGAGCTACAAGCTCATTTTAATCAAAACGAGCTGGACACGGCCGGCTGTGAGATGAGCGGTCAGGGACCGTCTACAAAGTGCAATGCAGATATAAAAAATATTCAATAACTTCACTATTATACAGTAGTGATACCAAAAAGTAACTATCTGTAGAACAGTGTTGGATATGTTTACTAGTATTATTTTGGCCCGTGGTACACATTCACCAGGGTGTTAATTATCTCCTCATTATTTAGGATTACTGATACTAGATTTCGTGCTGACTCGCTCATAGTGACACACACGTCTAGCAGCACCAACATCTGTACGGATAATGACCCTAAAACACAAGATGGCAGCAGCGCCTTGATGACGTCAGATTTCATTCCATATTCTCAGAGTTTCATTCGATATTCTCACATTTCATTCCATATATGTTTAGAGGGGACACGTCTCTTTGGTGGAACTGCTCATGAACAACCGAAGTGGGACGAGGGCCCCAGAGTACACACTGTTTTTCTGTAAGGGGTCACAAAGGGCCAAAACGTTTGGAACCCACTGGTTTCACCTTTACCAATTCATTGTATTATATCAGTTCATCATATATTTTGTTTCTCAATCTGAAAAGTAACTATTATTAGTAACTATAGCTGTGAAATAGCAGTAGTAGTACAATATTTCCCTGTGAATTGTATACGTGGAGTAGAAGTATAAAGATGTGTGGCATAATCAGTCAAGTGTAGGTTATAAAACAGAACCATTTCTTGGGTGTAATGCAAGTGAAGAGAGTTTGTCATGTTTCATGTGTTTATAAGAAGAAAGTGTTCAATGTGGTTATAATTTAGGGTACAGTGTTATTTATTGCCAGTGTCATTATTAGGGTGTTGTGCCAGTAGATCGCCAGTAGGTGTCAGTGTCGCTACAGAAGACGTGTAGGTGAAGGGAGCGTCACAGGGAAGTCTCGCGTGAATACGTGAGATCATGAGAATCTCTGTGTAGAAGATAGAAGTAGAATAAACTGTATAGCGATGTCAACCTAAAGCATTATTTTACATTTTGCAGGTAAGCTGGTGATGTTAGTTAGCAATTCTGTATTAGGGCAATGTTTACACTGTACTTCGGTGACACTGTGTTCAGTTCAGTGAATGTTTAGCTTGTGTTAGCGTCTGTTTTGCTGCTTCAATTTAGCCAGTTAGCCATCAGCTAATACGAGGGTTACAGCCGCCGTGGTAACATTAGTAGTAGCGCGGGGCGCTGGGAGCTTTGACAATGAGCCCTCATGTGGTGGAGCCCTTCCGTTGCTCATATTAGCCTTTTGCTATGACTATTGTTTACTGTTTATTAAGAAATATAAGAAATATGGTGTTATGCTGCTGAGCTTAGGTTATTTAAACAGGAAGTATTTCGATATATTACCCTCTAAAGAGTTGAGAGATGGTGTAATCTTTGATTTTGTGCATTCCTGGCATTTTGTTACTGTTATGGTGAATAAGTGAGATGATGAGAATCTCTGTGTACAAGTTAGAAGCAGAATACACTGTAGCGATTGTCAACCTAAAGCATTATTTTACATTTTGCAGAACATCTTAAATAAATGTGTAGCACCAGACTGAGCCTGTGGGACATCATTCTGTGCACCGCTACAGATGCATCAAATGGAAATACTCAACTAAAGTACAAGTACCTCAAAATGTACACTTGAGTACATGTATTTAGTTCCTTTCCACCTCTGGATACCACCTTGGTGTGTGTATATATGCTAAGCTCTGTGGCCACAGTGCACTGTGCTGCATTTTGAATATGAGCATGTTGATGACATGTTTCTGCTTGCATATTTTTTTTTTGTAATCCCATCATAGCACGATGATTCACCCGACATTCATCGCACATCTTACATGCCTCAAAATTGGTGTCATACAGTCTGATACAGATTGCTACCAGGGTTTTATTAGACTCATTTTACAACTATCTAACAGTGTATAGGCTGGGCTAATGACCAAAAAACTGGGCAAATCTATGACCTCTGACACTGTCTAACGCCAGATAGATAACTGAAATATATAATACTGTTGGGGTCAGTTTTTCAATCCAGCCAAATCGGTGAGTAGTTTTTTTTTAAAAGCCAGAAATATATAGATGTGTTATTGTAATTAACAGGCTTTCTCTGCTCTCTTAAATCAGATGCTAGTCTCTTCAAGCTCAAACTGATTATATGTAATCCTGCTGAATATTTATGAGCACTGGGGATAGACAGTTTTCTGAGCTACGCGACACTCGGTTTAGTTTCATCCACAGCCGGTCTGTGCAAATGTTGCCACTCAAGTTGAATTTTTTGACACCGAATGAAATAAATGCATACAGATGAATGAAACCTGTGTTCAGTGGTATTCTAATCATTTACAGTGATAACAAACACAGCAGACTGAGGAACAGTTTTCCCCCCCAGGCCATAAGACTCTTGAACAGATAAATCATATGAATCTCACAAAAATTGCAATAAACAAGTGCATTGATTGAAGAATCAATGCAATATGTGCAATAAAAAAAAAAAAGAAAATGCCTGTGCAATATTTTTTATAGTATCCAACCTCACTGCTCCCATATATATATATATATATATATATATATATATATACAGTATATGCATCTATATTTATCTCAATGCCTCTTTATATACTGTATATACTGTATGTTCTTAATATGCCTTTGTCTCGCCTTTAGTATTTCTTTGTATTTATTGTATATAACTTACTTTTTTTAATGGAGCTTCCCAGCAAAAAGCATTTCACACGACTGTACTTGTATAACCGGTGTAACAATCATCTTGAATCTTGAATTAGAAGAGACAGAAGATGCCATAGAAAAGCATGTAGGAGGTGAACATTGACGGCCTTGTTTGCAGGAAATTCATACTGTACATATTTGTAAAAAAAAAGAAAACTCAAATGTCATATTTGATTTTTTTTTATCTACTGTACTAAAAGGAAGCTTGACCAAATTCTTAAAAGCTCCACGAATGTGTATTTTAGTAATACGAAAGGCTTTGCTCATAGTGACGAACCCGCGCAGAATTATCACCAGATGTTTGCCATAAAACGTCCTAAAATGATGAAATATGTCAGATGTTGAGTTTTCAGCTTGGTCTGCTGCTCCCAAGAAGCAAAAAAAAAAGAAGTCATTCATCAATGCAGCTTTAAATTGCTGTCAATAAAAGTAATTTATCGTAACCTTATTCATAATAATATGGAAGCACATTTCTGCCAGGAAAAAGAAATAATAGATGGAAGAAGAAGACATTTTCATGGCCTCTTTAAGTAAAGACTTTATACTTTCTAAGTAAAAAAAAAAAGTCATACTTTTGACTTAGCAAGTTATTTTCATGTTTTTCATTCCATATACTTCATCAGTTTTTTTTCTTTTCCTGGTGGAAATGTGTTACCATAAAGATAAAGTAAAAGTACACAATAAAGTGTACATGATCAGTAGTCTATCTGTTGTAAAAACATCAGCAGCATCAAGTGAGATCAGATTTAGTTTGACTGTGTGATGAGTGACCAAAAGGCAATGATTACCTGTAATTCATACAATACATGAGGCTACGTGTCTGGCGATGTCTGCGATAGTTTTAGGGTTAGTAGTTATAGTCAGTTGCTGAGGAGGCGGGGTTTGAGATAGTGACATCATGGATTTGACCGGATTAGCTGGTCTCGGGTTCCTATAATAGCATAATAGCAGACGTAGGATCACCTGTCCCAAATCCTATCTGCAGCCATTACAAGTCAGAGAGCCAGAGCGCTGAGGGCTTGTTAACCTTCGAGCTCCGCTGTGGGATTAAGGTAACGAGGATTGGAGTGCACAGACACCCTGATGAGAAGCATATGGGAGATACTAACTCCACTAAATAAACTCCATACAAGCTTCCAACGCAAGGTTACTGGACGTTAAGACGATGGAAATGCTTATGATTGAGCTAGAGATGTTCTGTGTGCATGGGTCATTCATTCACATACTAATATTGAGACCTTCTAATTACTACAGGTCAAACAAACAAGAGCATTGTTCTACAAGATTAGAACAGGGCTTTACTGGAGTCAGTGAGAGTTTACTAGTCTTATGAAGTGCATTGCTGCTCCGACCGCCGATGTTTTTCTGACTTCTGAGGTCCTGAAAAACTCTAAGTTGTTTGAAAATGTAACATAAAATGTAGTTAAAGGAAATTATTACACGGTGTTTAATACTCGATCCTGATTGGTCAATCATGGCGTTCTGCGCTCTGTAATTTCTCTATAAAAGACCGTTGCCATGTATAGCAGACTGTTGCTATGGGCGCAGCTCTGATGTCGGACTCTGGAGGACCATTTTTGTCAAAATATTGATTTCTTCAGTAAGTAGCCGTGTAATAAGTGGGATAATGTACAGCTAGTGGGTCATTGTTGTGAAAGAATTCCCTTCAGGGCGATGAGAGACTCCTCCCCTCCGCTTCGTCAGTGCAGCATCGCCCTGTCGGGGGATTCTTTCACAACAATGACCGGCTCGCTGCACATTATCCCTTACTTAAACGTTATTAATAACGCACGATAAATTAGCAATGATATGATAAATGTTGTGGCGCCCCTGGCCCTTCCTCGAGGCACGCCTCTTTGGGAACCACTGCACTAGAGTCTGCAGTGGTCAAATTGCCACAATACAAAACTGTTGGCTGAACAAACAACATACTGATGATTTCCATGTTTTTATAGGTTTGATAGTAATGGAGCTAAAATATAAAGTTCATCCTTTAGTCCAACTTTCATGAAAATCAATGAATTCGTTTTTCAAGATAACGTTGACAGGACAGTGGCGCTAAAGGTCATGGTCAGGGGTCACCAACACCTTTTTAGAATGATCTTCTGAGGACAGGGTTTTAGAAATGCAGCTCTCCTGAAAAAGTCTATTTATTTGGACATAGATATTTGGCCAGTAGGATATTAATGCAGTAAACTGTTCAATTATATTTTTTATAATTCTGTTTCAAAGCTGTCTTTACACTTCCAGAATTACAATTCTGGTGGAGAAATACTGAATCCTTTATTTAATTGTGTTTGCTCACAAAAAGTAGTCAAATTCAAATCGAATGAGTCTAAAAAATACTGGAATCAGCATCGTAGATAAAAAAAAAAACCCATTTAAGACACATCGGGTTAGCTAAAGAAATGCATTAACACAAAGCCGAAAACAAAGGTATTTTTCTCAGCTGATAAATAAGAAGTTGATGTTGGGAGATCGTGTACTGTACATTTTAAACTGTTGAATATCAACTCCTACAGGTTGCTAAAGTCCCCAAAAATTCCCATGCAAAATACCAGGGGTGACCCCGAATAGTGGACTATTCGATGATTGGATCTGAGGAGCCTGATCACAGTGGAAGCATCGCATTGGCAGTAACATGTGGCTATGAAATAAAAGATCAATTCCATTCTGAATACATGGGGGTGCTGAATGTCTGATTTTACGCAGGATTGCTTGTTTTTTTCCCAATAAATCATCATATATAGCCTATTTCGGGATAAATATCAGACTATACTGTTCAAAAATTTGAAAATAACTCATGCTTTCAATCAATCTCTTCAGTGTGCGTGAATAAATCAGCATCTAGACAAAGTTGCAATCTCCAAATTTGCAAAACCAATTTGTTATTAGTCTATTAGCTGCTGTGCATCTCTCCCCCTCTCGCTCTCCCACCCCTTCTCTCTCTCTAAACCCAACCGGTCCCGGTTCTGCTCGAGGTTTCTACCCGCTAAACGGGGAGTTTTTCCTGGCCACAGCGCATAACAATGCATGCTCATGTATGGGATCTCTTGTAGGGGCTCTAAACTATACAGTACGGTCTAGACCTGCTCTATATAAAAAGCGTCTTAAGATACTAACTTCTGTTATGATTTGACGCCATATAAAAATAAACTGAATTGAATTGAGTCGGAGCAGCGTCTTGGCCTCAGAAAGGCTAAATAACAACAACATAAGGCTACTGCTTCAAAATCAAAGAACAGGCCTACATGTGTTAATCAGAGCTCTCACATAATAACGTTGTATTTCAAATATATGAATCAAGTCAGCTGGGAGAGGCGCATGGAAACAGTGATTTGCGGCTTGCAGCTCTCTCTCTCTCTCTCTCTCTCTCTCTCTCTCTCTCTCTCTCTCTCTCTCTCTCTCTCTCTCTCTCTCTCTCTCTCTCTCTCTCTCTCTCTCTCTCTCTCTCTCTCTCTCTCTGTCGTTGACTGTCCCTTCACTTCCCTGTCATGTCCCTTCTGTCTGTGGATTACTACAATGGGGGAAATTGAATTAGGGCTGAAAGCCCTGTCCATTATTCTGAAACAACAGCTAAGTACTCACATGTATCTCAGCCAATACTTTTGTTGTTTTTACTATTTTTTTTATAGATACATAAAGCTTAAGCAGAGGGTGACCAATGAGCAAAAAAACAACAACAAAAATGTAATAGGCAAGACTCGACCGATCAGATTCGACTATTTAAATTCTTCGTCAGGGACGCCATTAAAACATTCAGAGAACACGACCTCAGGGTCCTCTGTGGTAGCTACGGCCCGGTCTGAGAGCTGTGACTATAAAATGTAACAGTAGTGTATCTTTGTCTTCTCAACACGAACACTTCCTCAGTTTAAACTTGTGACGACCTGTAAGCCACAACTGTTTCCGAGCTGCAGCTCTGACTTCTAATGCTCTGATACTGTTTCTAAAGACAGCGGGATGGTAAACGGTCCACAGCAGGGATCAGCTGGGCACCTGACGGTGTCCTCAGAGCAGAGGACACCCAGCTGGCTGCAGCCCTCCAGGGTGCCAGCTTTGGTAGAGAACAGGGAGAAGCTGCGGCTAAGCTTTAAAAAGTGACATGAAAGCACCTTACACAGTTTGACTGACGATTGATCTCTGGTTAAGTGTAGTTCAAAACAGATTTCATATGCTTCTACATGCACACATTGCACAGCACTTAACAATGAGAATACAGAGCGGTTATTTCTATGACGTTTACTGTTTTTTTGCCTGCTCTACATGTCCAGGCATTATGAATCCACTTGGCTTCCACTACAGGTGCTTTCCCTGTGCACATTTGTTTCTCATTGAGAGTAAATGACTTCTTCCCCATCATGATTTCAATGTGCACGCAGCGCCAGCCTCAAAGCAGATGGGTTACCGCAAGGCAAATACAAGTAATCAAGGGAGTAAAGTAAAAAACGTTGGTACCGTAATTTTAAAAATGTTTTTCCACATGTTGTCATGGAAATGGACACTGTAATGGACACTGTAAACTGACTACTGGATTACTGTAAACAAATGATCTAAACAGCATTTGTATAGAAGTGATTTTGTCCCAAGCTTTTTGATCCATATAAGCGGTTGATCACTGTAACCGTGATCACTATAATCAGTTTCCACTCTAATCAAATTACCAAAAACCAGCAGACACACAGTGAACCCTGAGCTTTTGGGGCCCCTGGAAGTCTGGGATCGAAAAGAAATGATGTCCTAATGTCTTTTCCTAATCTCTTCCTTGACCTCGATGGAAAACACCATGAGGTCAAGGAAAGATGTGAAGGAGAATTCCTGATTAACATCATTATTATTTTACCTTAAGTTTACAGTACATTTAATTTGTTGAAAATTTATTTCACACGTGTTTCCCTGTTTTTGTCACTGAGTTTCGACCAGTTTGTGACACACTACACACTTTATAATTTACATACCAGAATTTTTCCATGCTGTACTGAAAACAAATTCCACAGACTCTGGCTGTGTGTTCATTGAAGTGAAGCTTAGTTTTATTTGACTGGAGCCCCAGGAAATAACCAGTATGCTACTCCTGTGCTGGAAAGCGTCTGTACTTGGATGTACCAGTACCTATCAATGACTGGCTAAAAAACACAAACGTCGGAGGATAGCGAGTACTACTCATCCATCTTGGTTACGTCTCTGGTCTGATCTGGAGCTCACAGCTGATGGGTACGTGGTTTGTTTACATGGTGTAACAGAAAGTGTATATTTAAAGGGACTGTATGTAAGTTTTTACACGTATAAATGTTTTTAATCATTGTATTGCCAATGTGTGAACAGGTTTTAACCTAACTTAAAAAATAGGACCTTATATGACTGTTGGTTTCCTCTATCAGCCCTGTAAACTGCTTTTAATGTGAAGAATGCGGGATGTTTTTTTCAGGGAAAATCCAACGGATGTGACCTCATGCTCGCTTGTGAGTGCCTTTATTTCCAGCTCCGCTTACAGGGCTAACAATATGCAGCGATAGCTAATGTTCGGTTAGAAATGGAGTCTGCTAACGCCAACAAACGACCAGCCCGTACCACAACTCAGACTCCAATATGGCAATATCCATATTATGGCTATATCTGGTGAAACCCGTCTTACAAAACAGGTGTGTGACCGACGTCTGAGGGAAAACTAGGATCAACATCGTCCGAGCCTGCGATTCATGGAGGGACCTTTGTTTGTTTATTTGGGTCAAAATCAAAACCGACCCCGAGCTGCCAAAATTCCTATTGGACAGGTCAGCTAACATTACTGCCAATCCATTTCTGATTCTTACATAGAGCCCCTTTAATGCCAGGATTAGACTACACAATATTTTTGATGGTTACGATGGTCACTATGTCAGATTAGACGATTGAGAGTCATAAAATCTGAAGACACAGAGTCACATGATTTTTTTTCCAGATTACCTGTCTCATGCACTACTGTCAGGATATAGTGACCGTTTTATATAAATAACTTTTTTTTAATCATATTTGCTCCATCTACCCACTGCAGCTTTAAAGGTCCCATATTGTAAAAAGTGAGATTTTCATGTCTTTTATATCATAAAACAGGTTTAAGTGCTTTTTAAATACTGTTAAAACTATTAAAACGCTCAATATACAGAGAAATACACACAGCCTGTATTCAAAAACTGTGCGTTTGAAACAAACCAATTGGATTTCTGTCCAATTTGTGATGTCACAAATATACAATATTTAGACCATTTGACGGTTTTGAACGCAAATATTCTAAATGTTTCCCCAGTTTATTTCCTGTTGCGGTGTATGTCAACGAAATCAGCTGACAGGAAGTAAACATGGACCAAAGCTGTTTCCTAGCAACGCAGTTCTGTTGAAATGCGCTAAAACAGAGCGTTTCAGACAGAAGGTGAATACAGGTATATTCAGACAGACGGTACAAGAAAAATAATGTGTTTTTTGAACATTAAAGCATGTAAACATGTTCTAGTAGAAACCCAAAATACAAACATGAACCTGAAAATGAGCATGATATGTCCCCTTTAAAGGTCCCATATTGTAAAAAGGGAGATTTTCACGTCTTTTATATCATAAAGCAGGTTAAAGTGATATATAAATACTGTGAAAGTATCAAAACAATCAATCCACGGAGAAATACACATAGCCCGTATTCAGAAACTGCGTTTGAAACAAGCCGTTGGGATTTCTGTCCATTTGTGATGTCACAAATCTACAATATTTAGACCATTTCACAGTTTTTAAACGTAAACATACTTAATGGATCCCCAGTTTATTTCCTGTTGCAGTGTATGTGAATGACATCAGCTGACAGGATGTAAACACGGACCACAGCTGTTTCCTACCAACACAATTCCATTGCCACTCCGTTGAAATGCGCCAAAACAGAGCGTTTCAGAGAGAGGGTTAATACAGGTATATTCAGACGGACAGTACGAGAAAAATACTGTGTTTTTTTTAACTTTAAAGCATGTAAACATGTTCTAGTAGAAACCCAAAATACAAACATGAACTTGAAAATGAGCACGATATGTCCCCTTTAAATAAGGTGACTGGCACGAATTCTTCCAAGCAGGTAGACTACTTAACCTTAGATGTCGTACGGGCTGTTTTTCTTAATTGGACCTTGAATGCAGCAGCAGCACTGACTCCTGTGGATCAGTAGTGTCTCATGTTGTGTCTCATCTCTCTCGGCCAGTAGAACTGTGTCCCCGCTGCGGTGCCTCTGCTGAGGAGACACTGAAATTTGGTCAAACAGATGGATAAAGGTCAGTCAGCAGGAAAAAAAAAGCCCACGTGTCGGTCAGATTAGAATCGGGCCGACAGAGCTTTCCCGTTACACCGGTGTCCGTCTCATTGATTTGAAGGGTTGAAGGTGGATGACTGCTGACACATCCACGCAGTCAGCGAAGGCACAGCCGGGTGACGAGCCGCAGAGCGCGGCGCAGAGCGATGCGCGCCAGGGTCCGGCTGTAAGGCTCCTGGTTCCTAGGGCTGAACACCTGGACCACGGTGGGATACTACAGCATGTCTCTGCTGAAACAGCGGGGGAGAGAACTCGAGCGTTTCGACGGACTTTCTCTCATTTACTGGTACGTGGAAACTAGTTTCTGGCTTCAACTCCTGCTGCGCGTTTGAGTGCGCTCTAGAACGCAACAGGCCCGCAGAACTTCATTACGGGTTTGGCTATTTCGAGCCTCCTCAAACATGCCTGAAGACGTCAATAGTGGATAATCAATATAGATTGGGCACACGTAAGCAATAAGGCTGTTGTGTCATGTGGCTCACTTGTTCTTCCCACAGCCAGTGGAGGCTCGGCACAGAGCGGCACAAATATAGCGGATTAAGCACAAAGTTATTAAATTAAATTTGAAGTGTGTTTGTTTTCGGTATGGGTGTGATGCCGAATTTGCCCGATTACCATTATGGTTTATAATATGCAGTATGATCAGTGTTGACTAATAATGTGTGTAACAAAACCTTTGGTTTTTGAAAATGGTCATTTTTAAATATTAACTTTCACCTGATGGGAAGTGTGTGTGTGTGTTGGTGGGGATGAGATTAGGTTGAGGTGATTTGGACTGTTTTTTTTTATTTTTCTTTGCACACATAGATAGGCCTATTTTTTTGTTTTTTTTAATGGTGTCAACGTATTATTTATTTTTCTAATTTAGAATAAATTTTTTAATTTTCTCAACAAAAAAAAATAACAACACAAGATAGAATAGAATATATCTTATCTTTATCTTTAAATGCAATCCACAAAAAGTGCAAGAAACAAACTAACGTGCCTCTAAAACTATAAAAAAAATAATAAAAACACACATACCACACACACACAACATTCACATTCTGCAGGTATTGCACGACTCATATCATTATTGCACAGTGAATATTTACAAGATGTTCAAGTTTTTGCTGTGTTAAACGGTTTTAAATATTTCAAAATGAAAGGAAAATTGTCATTTTGGTAACTTTACTGCTACCTTAGATTGTAACACTTGTTTTAATAATTACTCAATGTAAAACCCTGCAGATTAAGCACATTCATAATTAACACTATAACAATACATCATGTGTTCAGTTAGATTTGAGTATTTAAGGAGTGGGGTGAAACCTCTTTAAGCTTAATGTTACTTCCAGTGTGATTTTTAAATTGCATTGACAAAATGAAGCAACGTAATGCAGTGCCAATGACTGAGTTATTATTATTATTATTATTGAACTGCCATATGGGGGTTACATTACACAATGTTTAGAGCCAAATAGGAAACACATTTAGCATCTATAAAGCAACATACAAATCACTTCTCTCAAGGCAAAATATGAACAATATGTGAGTTTTCCCAAATCAAACCAGCTAAATAAAGCTGAAATGTGAAAGTAGGGCAGTTTGGAGAGTTCATTTTGTTCTTGTGATCTGTCCTGAGGGGAGGAGTCAGTCAGCTAAATGTGTTGTTGCTGAGTGGACTGTTGAGGCTGGGTCAGCCGGGGGAGCGCTTAAAGGCGAGCTGAAGTGAGAGCGATGACTCTGTTGGTTATAGCCCCTCTTTCCTGGATGACACCCGCTTTTTGCCGGCCCGAGTCTCTCCCGCAAACAGAACCACCCCTAACGTTTCCCTCATGATTCTCTCCTCCCAGAAGTTACCCGAGCTCTGGGACTATTTTCTAATTTACGTCTCGGGAGCCCTAGAGTTTAATCCTGACAGCAAAGACATAGACCTGGGAATGTTTCCTCTCAGGATGAACCCCACCATTAAGACCAGGTAGGTGAGACACATGCAGGGAGAGAGTCAGGAGCAGCGCTGTGGAGGGATGTTTAATAATCTGCTGAGAAGCTGCTGCTGCTGCTTTAAACGGCTGCCAGGGGAGAGGTCAGTTTTTAAAAAAAAAGTCTACGAGGAGTGTCGGAATAAAGTCAAACATGCACTTATACATGATATACAAGATAAAGCTCAGCCGTATTGAGAAAACAGTAGAATGAGTCATATGGAATTGTGATTTGTAGATCGGAATCAACATTTTGTGAGATTGCACACAAAGTTTTGCTGTTTTGTAGGAATACAAAGCAGAAACCGGTTTGTTACGTTTGTACGTCTGAGGTTTG
This sequence comes from Sebastes fasciatus, assembly GCF_043250625.1. NCBI lineage: Eukaryota > Metazoa > Chordata > Actinopteri > Perciformes > Sebastidae > Sebastes > Sebastes fasciatus. The sequence goes on along the minus strand of NC_133807.1, from coordinate 5,157,020 downwards.
TATTTGGTAATCTTTAGTAGTACAAAGAAATAATCGTAAACTCATCATAGATTCATATTAAAAATTGTAACAAAAAGCAGTAGTTTTTTAAAATGCCTTATTTTGCGATTTACCGTAAACAAACTTTATACTAATAAATAAAGTAATGTACTCTTGATTAACACCTGAAATGTCTGTGTTAAAGGGTGGTGAACTCTATTTCACATGTGTAGATGTGACTGTAAGTCAGGGGTTGTGCAGAAGGTTGGTAAGGAAGGACTTGACTGGGTGGAATGGTAATGATTCATGGACATCCTGACTTATTTCTGAATTTGTATTCATGCAATGCATAAAACTGCCCTGTAGTCGGATAATCTGTCACTCAAACTGAAAGCTGTAGTAGAATATATCTTGTAAGGTTGTTTGGCTGCAGTAGTGGTTATACAGTATATGAAACCATAATGACTCCTAATGATTTGCTGAGAACAACAAAAAAAGCCAAATGTGGAATGAAGCGAGCATTGCGCCGGTCAACAGGACTGTTCAGTATTGAAGACTGGAGTTTTCTTTAATGATCACTATAGCCAGGGTTCCCTACTTCATGTGTGGTCCGTGATCCACCGGTTCGTCTCTTTCATAGTGACAAATAACTTCTACTGAAGCTATAGATGATGTGTAACAGTAACCATTCTGGTGGCAGTGTGGTCTGATGGTTGGGGTCTTATTTTAGGACGGCATTAATAGCTTTCACACGTGTAGTGTGGTCCGCTGTTGCCTTTTAGTTCGGCTTTGTTTCTTCTTCACACTGACTTATTACAAGTGAACAAAGAGGATTCATTATGGGCTGACAGGTAACTGGGCAGTTTTGCTGATGTCATCCTGCATCATTAGCGTTATATCATGTGACTGACAGCAGGTCATGCTGTACTGTACCAAAGAGTATAGAAGCAAAGAGATGAAGCGATTTAGCGCTCCGCTTGTCCATCCGTCTGTCCGGCCAAGCTACATTGTGCTCAATAGACTAATTCCATTAGTTCCAAAAGGGCAAAAAAACTTTGGCCCTACCTTATTAGGGGTCAAGCGGTGAGCGGGGGTATGTTTTTGGAAATCTGCAGATATTTTTTTTTGAGGTAGATAAACTTCCCAGTAGGAACACTTAAACAGTCCTTATTTAAATCATTGCGTCCTAAAAGTAGTAAAATTAACTAACAGCTGAATTCAGAGTTATTTTCCTCGCCATAATGAACATGCATCAGACCCACGGGACTGCACCGCCCTGCACGCTCATATGACATATCGGGTTCTGCCGGCTTCCTGCTAGCTGTATGCGGCTGTAATAACGGATATATTGTCTGTAATTCATCGCTTTTATTATCTTTTAATACACCTATGGACTGTATGCTGTGAGCCTGTACCGTGGTGGATGTATTAACGTCTTTGTTCCCAAACAACCGGCTATCGGCCAGGAGCTAGTAGCGCTGGTAGCACGACATAAACAGGATTTAATGGAGTTGTAGGCTATTTACTAACACGCAGGCCAAAAGACCAGGACACAACCTCTTCTACATCCATGGTCTGTGGTCTATTGGACTCCATTTGGATCCTTGACATGAAAAAGTTAGAGATTGCGCTCAAAATCTGTGTGCTGGATTTTTCTAACTTCTATTAATAAGATAAGATATACTTTTATTGTCCTCATGGGGAAATGTTTCCTCTCATCTTATCTTATCTTATCTTATCTTATCTTATCACCGATATCCGATCCGGTATCGCATCCCTAATTTTAATTGTTCAACACAGGCCATTTCGGTAGAGACATTAAATATATGACAATAGAACAGAATTAATTGTTTTACTTTTGTACAGCACTTTTTAGGCAGATGTTTTACTGGCGTCCTTTGATAATACAGCAGCCTCCTTCAGTCCAAAATGGCGGAGGCGTAGCTCTGCTGCTGCTTCCTGATGTTACAATGGAGCTTTCACTTATCAGTATAAGTTCTTTGACTGTACTGAACCTGATGTATTCATTGTCACTACGAGTTACTGCGTTGCTGCTACATTTCACTTGTTTGACTCACTTTTTAATGAGGAACTGTTGAAAGAACAACACATCTTCAGCTGTGTTCTACGGGCAAAATCTCACAAACAACAATGATCCTGCATGATTATAAATCAGATTCATACTGTAGCTCTCTTAGGAGATCCGTGAACGTTGATGATCAGCATTTAATAATAGTTTAGCTTTTGAATTAATGCTAAAATCATACACCAATCCTATGGTTAGTCTGCTTTGATTTCACACCACAAGTGAACCGCCCCCAAGCTGACTTGGAACTAAATAGGACAGGGGTCAGCAACCTTCACTATCAAAAGAGCCATTTTAAGCCAAAAAAAACTGTCTGGAGCCGCAAAACATTTGAGCATTGGCTGTGAAAGGTAACACAGCCTATAGGTCTAACTATATAGTATATAAGTCTAATGCAGCGAGGGCTTAAGTGCAAATGTACTACGAAGTATTAGGGCCACATTGAGGGAAAAAAAGGTCATAATATTACGAGAATAAAGTCATAACTTTACGAGAAAAAAAGTGGTAATATTACCAGAATAATATAACGAGAATAAAGTCATAACTTTACGAGAAAAAAAGTGGTAATATTACGAGAATAATATAACGAGAATAAAGTCATAACTTTACGAGAAAAAAAAGTCATAATCATAATATTACGACTTTTTATCTCGTAAACCTATGACTTTATTCTCGTAATATTATGACTTTATTCTCGAGATCTCCGATTTTTTTTTTCCTCAATGTGGCCCTAATATTCCGCCGTACTGTTGTACCATAGACCTACAACAATGATAAATAAAAAATGAAAATGTAAACAAAAAACAGTTATTCATTTCGGAGCCACAGGTTGCAGACCCCTGAAATAGGAGAAGATGCTTATGGACATTAAGCAGATTCTACATGTCATTCCTGTTAATGTAGATGCTTTAATCTAATTCATTCTCCGTTCTGAAACATTTGAAGAGAGATACATGGAGCATGAATCACACACCACAGCTGCCAACACAGATCAAACAGGATGTTGAGAAAGTGGGACAGATGGTGCACTGCTGAGTACAAAACACTGTTCTTTTCTTTTTCTGTCTCTTCCACTTCAATTTCATATTTTGCTTTTGGCACTAGATGCTTGGGCTAGACAGAACCCACGGGTCAACTTTGGCCTTTTGTTCAATTTCAAATATCAGCCTGTCGGTCTCGCTCACCTCTGATATGATGGAAGGACGTTCCTGCTGTGACACATCCGTATTGTTTTTTTCTATCAGGTGTTTAAAATGATACATGTGTATTGGGAGGATTTTAGAGAGATTGAAAACGGATTTGTGGAACAGACCCAGAGGCTGGGCAGGGTTTTAGGCTAGCTTATTGGAAATTGACAGGGGGGGATAGAAGGACGGGATGGAGAACTGTAGAACAGCAGGTGTTGAAGGAGAATGGACTGAATAGTTAATGGAGGCACCGGTAGACTGGAGAGGACTGATGGGGAGTAGAAGATCTTTACCTGGTGAATCGTCGTGACCCTTGGCTGAAGCTAGGCCCCGTCGGGGAGGAGGAGGTGGATAAGAAGGTAGAACTGTGGCAGGAATGCAGAGACAAAGGTTAGATGCAGGTTACAGACTGGTTATTTGGAGCTGAGGAGAAAAGATCAACACGGGGCAGCTGGGGTTAACGCTAGGGTTAACACTAGGGTTGGAAAATCTGTGAATATTCAAGGTGGCAGGAATTAATGGGAATTAACAGGAATAAAATGGAAATATAGGGGTTATTTGCTCAGGCTGTATTTACCATGTCATATGCAGATAGAAGCAAACTTTTTTTTTATCGTATCATAAGCAGACATAATTCATTCATTTGTCAAATAAATCCATTAGTTTGTCAAATACATCCGTTGTGAAATTTGCCATGCGTTGAGTTAACTAGCTTGCAAGATAACTAACGGGGAAAGGTACTTTAAAAATTCAAGCTGTCATTGTGAGCTGTGTGTACAACTCTACGATTCTACATTCTTTCATTTAGCAGAGGATTTTATCCAAAGCGGCGTACATCTGAGAGTTCGTACAACACAAGCAAGGATCTAGATAGGAGGGGACAATGTGAGTAAGTGCAGACAGCGGCTTCAAGTCCGAACGGACACGGGTGCCGATAGGCAGCGCACAGAAGCAATGCACAGGGTGGATGGCAGCGTTTTTTTGTTTGTCATCATCATCATTAACAACATCAACAACGTCATTAATGTTATCAGCATCAATATCATCGTCATTAACATCCTCAATATCATCATCATCAATATCATCATCATTAAATTCATCAATATCATCATCATCAATATCATCGTCATCAATATCATCGTAATCAATATCATCGTCATCAATATCATTGTCACTAACATCATCAATATCATCATCATCATTAACATCATCAATATCATCGTCATTATCACCCTCAATATCATCATCATCAATATCATCGTCATCAATACCATCGTCACTAACATCATCAATATCATCGTCACTAACATCATCAATATCATCGTCACTAACATCCTCAATATCATCGTCATTAACATCATCGTCATCAATATCATCGTCATTAACATCATCGTCATCAATATCATCGTCATTAACATCATCGTCATCAATATCATCGTCACTAACGTCCTCAATATCATCATCAATATCATCATCATCAGTAGCATCAGAGTCATTAGGTGCGGAGGTGTTCATGAAAGAGCTGGGTCTGTAGCTTTTTCTTAAAGGTGGAAAGAGACTCTCCGGATCGAATGGCGTTTGGTAACTCATTCCACCACCGGGGGACTACAGAGGAGAAGAGTCCAGCTAGCGACTTAGGGCCCTGTTGTGATGGGAGTACCAGGCAGCTTTCATTGGCAGAGCGTAGTGGACTGGAGGAAGTGTAGACCTGGATGAGGGAGTTCAGGTAGGAGGGAGACGTTTTTGTTGCTGTTTTGTAAGCGAGCAAACAGGGTTTTGAATTTGATGCGAGCGGAAACTGGGAGCCAACGGAGGGATATGAACAGTCGCGCTGCTGCGTTCTGGATCATCTGCAGAGGTTTGAATGTGCATGCAGGGAGGTCTGCTAGTAGGGAGTTGCAGTAGTCAGAAGTATTAAATTATTGAACCAGGGGGTTGGTCGTGCCTCTTTGGAGGGACCAAGTCTCATAGTGATCAGATACAAACTGCACAAAGTTACGTTTTTTTTTCTGATAAGAAATGTCCTTTTGTGCTCTTTATGCTGGAACTATCCATGTGCACAGCAGATCAATATGAAGGTAGTTATAAGGGCATTTGGAGTGGCACTCCAATTTGCGCCATTGCATTATTAGAGGTCAAAGGTCAAATTCTCTTGACCTCAGTGTCATGACAATGTGACTGATGGATAGATTATAGTCTAAGCTTTACAATGATATATGACTTCATGATATTGTGTGTTGGTTACCCTCTTTTATATTGTAATCTTTATGTAAAATTTTAAAACAAGATGGAACATTTTCAATGATGGAGGGATGAAAAAAAGAGTGATAGCACATAGACAGCTACCATTGCTGCAATGCTATCATGCAATTTCCAACACTAGGGACATAGGCCTTTAAAAAAATCACTATGAGACTTCGTCCCTCCAAAGTGGCACGACGGACAAATTTTGGGGGTCAGGCTCATGGACTGAAAGGTTTTGCATTCTTTCTTGGTACAATCCATCGGCTATCGGTCTGATGACGATTTAGCCTCTGGGGGGCAGCGGACAATTTCTGGGGTTCCGGTGCAGCCAGCGGATATCCGGGCCAAGACTTTGTTTCCCTGCTCATTTCGCTGCTTATCGTTTACAGTCCGATGAGCAACTTGTGTTGCGAAAATGGAGTTTGAGTTGAGAGACTATGTGTTCGACTGGATTGTTTCACAAGTAGCCAGTTTACAAGCTAATTTTAACTGTAAAAAGCTTAATCATTGTCAGATGATAGCCTGTGGGCTCTGAGATTGCATTTCAGCCAATGGGTTCCACCTCTTTTGCTTTCCACACGTTTTTTTTACCTGCATTCAACCAAAGATTTAAGCCAAAATCTTGTCCCGTTGCCTACAAATGCCTGGATACGAATGCAGAATCTGTTTATGGAGATTATTCGTGGCATAAATGTGATTTTGGAAGCAGTTTTTTGAAATTCAAATATTAGATCTACAATATTGACAGCCTTTCTTTAAAGGTCCCATATCGTGCTCATTTTTAGGTTCATACTTGTATTTTGTGTTTCTACTAGAACATGTTTATATGCTGTAATGTTAAAAAAAACGTTATTTTTCTCATACTGTCGGCTTGAATATGCCTGTATTTACCCTCTGTCTGAAACGCTCCGTTTTAGTGCATTTCAACGGAATTGGAACAGAATTGCGTTTCTAGGCAACAGTTTGGGTCCATGTTTTCTTCCTGTCAGCTGATGACATTCACATACACTGCAACCAGGAAATATACCGGAACACATTTAGAATGTTTATGTTTAAAACCGTGTAATGGTCTAAATATTGTATATTTGTGACATCACAAATGGAGAGAAACGGCTTGTTTCAAACGCACAATTTCTGAATACGAGCTGTGTGTATTTCTCCGTATATTGAGCGTTTTGATAGTTTAACAGTATTTATAACGCACTAAAACCTGCTTTATAATATAAAAGACATGAAAATCTCACTTTTTACAATATGGGTCCTTTAAAACTCACATATAGCACAGTTCATTTATTAACATTATTTTTTTTGTTTGGCGAGGTGTCCTTGACTTGATTTTTATTGTGAAAATGACCACAGGGCTGTGACAGTGCTGGCAGGTGTGACTGGATGCACTCTGACAGGTTATTTACTCGACTCCTGTCCTGTGGAATTCAGGCCTCTGGTGGCAACACACATCGCTTTAGTCCTGCTGTGACAGAGGAAAACAACATGCTCTCATTAAGTCACCTGGCCTTAGCGTCTCTCACCTCCTTATCTGGGACACATTGTTATGATGTACATATGTCCTTTGTTCCTTTCCTGTTCACTCAAGATCATTATTGCACAGATATACTGTGTGTGTAGAACACGGTCTGACAGTCCAGTAGAGTACAAAACGTCCTACTTTATTTAGAAAACGCCACTGATGTGGCTGTCACTGCTGCTTTAAATGTCTATCTCCTCCTAATGTGAAATTCTAAAGAGACTATAGACAGGCATTCTGGTAACTTAGGAAATCACTGAAGGAGTATATAAAGACAGGTTGAAGTAAATAGCAAACTACAATACTTCAGAACAGAGTAACTCTGGGAAAGGTATCTCAGAGCACAGATCTTTATTGATCTAAAATTTTGGAAAAACTACCCTAACCCGACGGTCAACGGTCAACGATTTATTTTTATTTTTTTATTTTTAAAGGGAGGGGGACCAGGGCTTGTAGTCATAAAACATCATCAGGTTAAAAGTAGCTCCTAAGTTATAGAGTTATTAAAACTAAAAATACTAGAATGGCACTCAGAGAGCGCAGACCTCCGCCAAGCTGCCCAAGTTCGATGCCCCCCCCCTCTCCGTGCAGCCTGCGCCCATCATCCACGTGTATTTTTGTTTATGATGAGATCAGCTGTACGTAGCGGAGCATCGTAAAACACTTCATTCAAACTTGACAGAAACAAAGTAAAACTCACCTAAACCGTCGTCGTTACTCTTTCCAACAATCACCAAGTGTGCTTTGGTCGAACTCAACTGTAATTTCACCGAGTTTAATGTGAAAAAATGCTGGATCTAGTGTCATCAGTTACACTGCGCATGTCTTAAAGCCTGTGGTTTTACTGCACAGGCTGAACGGAATTATTAAAAAAACAAAAACATTCCATGATCCGGATTGCCACCAAAATCCAATGGATTGTTCATTGTGCCACACCCCAACCCTCCAAAAAATTTCATTCAAATCCATCATGGACTTTCGGAGTAATCCTGCTAACAGACAAACCAACAAACCAACGCCGGTGAAAACACAACTTCCTTCCTAGGCCAGTAATGAATGTGTCAGTACTAACTTTATGACTCCTAAGTTTTTGGTCTAGGAGCAATTCACAAGATATTTTATTGCTTAAAGGAGCTTCTAAGTCTGAGAGAAGTCACTAAGTCCTACTCGCGGTCAGTAATGTGCTACAGGTAATGTGTCTCATATTGATAATTTGATCATAAGGATTCAATCATCTTGCCAAGAAATGCAAACAAAAGCGCTGGAGATGACGGTTGCAAAAACAATTTGTTTCCTTAAGATTATTAAATCATCAGATGCAATAAATACATAAATAAATGTGATTTCATGATCCTTGCTGTATATGTAGAATTATCACACCAACTATCTATCTAAATTTTATTTCATTTGTTCTTCATACACCTGCCGTATTGTTAAATATTTCGTTTCACATTCACCGACACAAACCGCTCACCTGTCAAACACCGTTCACTGTGGACGTTGTGTGGAAGTTCACTCATCATGAAACATGATGTCATCTATAGCAACTGGGTCAACCCTGCTGCCCCTTCTCTTAGCTGAGGAGTTCTTCAAAAAAACCCGTCTCCAACTTTTTTGCTCGTAACTTCCAGTACCTGCTACACTGCTCACACTGAAACCATCTTTTTAGTTCTTCTTCTTAATGACACGTTCTTTGTCACCAAAGTGTTTCCACTCTGGCAAGAATCAAATTTGGGCAAGAAATTAAAAACATTGCGAATTGGTGCAAACGATGTCAGCGGCACTTACAATAAAAAGACTAATCTAGTCTACAGCCCTGCTAGTGGCTCTGTGAGGCTGTACCTCTTAGACACAGTGGTGCTTTGAGCTAAATGCTAATGTCAGCATGCTACCATCATGCTCACAATGTCAATGCTGTCATGCTGATGTTCATCTTATTTTAGTTTGTTAGCATGCTAACATTTGCTAATTAGCACTGACAAAAAAAAACATCCCTTGCATTTTGGTCCAGACCGACCCACACATACCACTAGGGGTGTAATGATATGTATTTACAACGATACGATACGATACGATTGCCATGGTTCCGATACGATTCAAGGATGATATTTGGCTAATCTAGAGCGATGCGATGCGATGCGATGCGATGCGATGCGATGCGATACGATACGATGTGATTCAATGATTTGAAATCAATACAGTAACTTTTTTTTCCAAACATTCAGTCAGTGTGACTTTGAAATAAATATCTGATACTGGACAGAGCAGGTCAGGATTCTTCAAATTTTTTCTTCTAAGGGAATCAGGGATAAATTAATTATGGATATAAACAAGTAAACAACGATTAATGGTAAATACATACAGCTTTTATTAGAAAATAATAAAAGGTACAACTGCAGGACCCGCTGCTTCAGTTCTCAAGATACAAGGCAGTGCAATATTTAACACAAAAATATAATAAACCAACTTCTATTCAAGTTAAATGAACAGTGGTTTAACCTGCTGCTTCTGTCCTCATTTTCAATATAAACAGTAGATCAATAATACAGAGATCAACCGCTGATAGTGATCAAACAGCTTGGGACAGAATCATTCCTCTACAAACGCTGTTTAAATAATCTGCTGATAGTAATCAAGTAGTCCACCTACAGTGTTCATTTGGGCTCTTTTCATACATGAAAACATTTTAAAACTACGTTAGACTAACATTAGTTGAATTTCTTTTTTTTTTTTACTTTACTCCTGTCGTGATAATTCGCCTCGTGGACCTGCTTTCTGGCTGGATACGTGAGGCTGATGCTGCATGCACGTAGATATCATGATGGGGAAAGGAAAGTCATTTTCTCTGAATGAAAAAACGGCAGCGCACGGGGAAAGCTCCTGTGGGTGAAGCCGCCCTCGTCATGTGGAATGATACCGCCTGAAACTCTGCCGACCGGCTCCTCTGCACCCGGCACCCGTCTCCCTCCACGCCGCTACCGGGTGAGAGAGCGAGGAGTCCAGAGCGCCGTTCGTCTGCATGCACGCCATGGATGCAGGCAAGCTAGCGCATGTCTGGAGAGTGAACCGGAGTAACGTTCAACATTTCTTTACTAATAAAAGTGCTAAAAAACACTTTCATATGATGTTTGTCGTCCTTAAATACAAGATGAAAATCCTTAGTATCAATACAATCGATTTTTGCATTTCAAATCGATTTTATATCGTCTCCCGTGAAGGACAACTTGCCGAGTACATATTGATGTAGTTGGATCGTAGGAATATAAATCGATACATCGATGTAGTAGATGAATCATTACATCCCTACACACCACCCATCTTCACGTTCCCCTATGTAGGCTAACCACCCCCTAAAAACACTAGTCATGTAATGAGAAAGAAGAAATCAAGGATGGTTTAAAAGAGAGGAAACATGATATATACCTTCAACTAGCAGCATTGAAATATATATATGTATATATATATATATACATATATATATTTATATATGTATATATATATGTATATATATATGTATATATATATATATATATATATATATATATACATATTTATATATGTATATATATATGTATATATATATGTATGTATATATATATATATATGTATATATATATACATATATATATATATATTCTTCTTGCAGTGATTACATCTTCCAGTCTTTGTGGTTAAGCATCCTCTGTCAGAGTTAGGATCATTGGTGGACTGTTCTTCAGGTATCTCCAGAGTATCAGTGGGGTTAAATCAAGGTTTTGGCCGGGGGCCTCTTGGGGCCATTCAGTTTGATTGGTGGTCTCTATAAAGGCTGATCAGACGAGCTGATCAGATGACCCGTCACTTCTGAATTGAAATGTTTTCAATACTCATTTGCCGGCTTTCTCGTCAGCTCTTAAATTGGCTCTGAGAGCGACACAGTTGGACAAACACGCACGCACGCACGCACGCACGCACGCACGCACGCACGCACGCACACACAAGCCTGGTGCCATGGAGTTCCGTGGCTGGCTCGCCATCTGCAGCGGTAGTTTCGACGTGTGTTAGATCTATTTTAAAAATGATATAAGTCTAAGGGATTTATTTAATATGATATAAATTAGCTCCAACAAAATCTTTTTCCAAAGTAACAGGGACATTTTGCTCTTTAAAGGCGCTATTGATAACATTGATAACATTGATAACATTGATAACATTGATAACCTTGATAACATTCAGCCACTAGATGTTGTACTCTCCCTCCTCCGTTCCATTGCATTCACTTCACAACAACTGGATGCCAGTTCGTTGCACAACCTGCATATTTTATAGTTGAGTGACGTGAGACTCAGACAGACAGTCATGTCAAGTGATAAATCTTTCAAGGTAAAGTAATGAAGTCATTTTGCAGCACGGCGCCTCCCCTCTGCCGTAGTTTAAGCTTGGCGATCAGCTGTTCTAGAGCATAAAAATAAAACCCACCAAAACCATCCTGGTTAGTCTTTCCAACAATCATCTTGTATAGCTTCACCTTATACATTATTTGAGGGAACTATAACGTGAGGTAACTGGACGGAACCGTCACTAATGCTAACGTTGCTCTTCAGTGATCGAAGCTGTTCTTTTTCTCATTTTGACAATCTAACCAGTGACGACACATTAGTTAAAGCTGAAGTAGGCGAGATTGGAGCAAATATGATTAAAAAAGTTATTTTTATAAAACGGTCGCTATATCGTGACAGCAGTACATGAAACAGGTAATCTGGAAAAAATGTGTCCTCCGGTGCTCCTAACGGCATCTGCAAGATTTCACAGACCGGAGGAAAACAAGCAGTAAGAGCTGATCTAGAGTCTGCCGTCCAGCTGCTGTTTATGAGAGCCGGCTGTCAATCACTCGCAAACTTCGATCAAGCGGTCAAACTAGGCAGCGCTGATCAAATATGAATCAATATTCTGTTATTGTAATGCCTATTTCTCTCCTCAAATGTTCTCAGAATCATCTTGTAGTGCACGGTTTAGCTGTAAAATGAGAAAGTTTGTGACCCGGCAGCCATGTTGAGATCTGTTGAAGGAACGCCTTTTTTTAAAGCCTGAAAACAGAGCCATGTGGAGGTGCAGAAGTCTAATTATCTCTCAGAACAATTGAATTACAATATGCTGAAAGGTTATTATGGAGTTTTTGCCCAATGATGCCAAAAAATATACTGCCTACTGCAGGTTTAAGATTGGGAGGACTATGGCTGTTGGTAGTTGTTGTTGGTTTTGTTTAAATATGCCGAATTGTAATTTTATGGGTTATTGTTGTTCTTACAATTAAGCTAAGACAGCTAATATGTGCTAATGTCAGTTGTTACTTGTTGCCATGGTAAATATTCACGTATTCAGTGTCAGTGCGGCTAGGCATGGCAGAGGCAGCCTCCTTTTATCGCCATTTATTATCCGTTTATTCCACACTATCTGGCAACCTGGTAGCCGACGACACAGAGATACCACGTGATACCAGCGTCGTTATAGTGTTGGATCACAAGCCTTGTTAGAAGTGGGAACCAAACGCCAGATGTGTTCCACTGAGATAAACAAAACATTTTTGGAATCGTCAAAATTTTCAAAATGATTAATTCACAATCCTAATTTTTTTGTTGCACAAGGTAGTTCCTGCAGACGTACGCATGCAGCCCAAATGTATGACCATGTGTACAGTCTGCACATGGATGGAAACCTTCACTGTCATCCAATGAACTGGAACCAATGTCTACATCCCAGTCTGTTTTCAAGTTTATCCATGCCTTTATGTTGGTGTTTTAATCTGAAAAAGGAACATATGTGCATTTGTGGGGCCACCTCCAACACTTTCTGAACATCTAAATCAAACCCGGTTCCCATTCATGTCCAGGACTGCTGGATAAACAAGTGTTACGGTGCTCTTCAGCGCTGCGTTGTTTCCTTCTAAACTGCTGCATTACTATCTCCTCCTGAAGTTTTCTCTTGCATTCTGCCGACTCTTAACAGACACTGTGAGAATCAGCTCCATTCTTCCTTGTCAGGTAAAATCAATTTGCAGTAATGGGATTCCAATTCACCTCACCATCGACTACTCTCGTCCCATATCCCCTCTGGTGGCGATCGATCGGGTGGGAATGACTTCTTCGGGTTTGATTTTCTCTCCACAGAAGATGTGGATCCGGAAGCAAAATGCTGACTGGATTTGCCTCCAGGGTTTGCTTATTGCTGATTTCTTTTTTCTTTTTTTCTCCCCCCCCCTCCACATATTGATGTTTCCTTTCTTAGCTGAGTGATCTGTTGGGTCTATTTAATTGTGCCAATGGTGTCAGACACTTGTCCTTTTTTTTCTCTTTCTTCCTTTCAAGTGAGAGGATGTGAAGTGTACTGCTGGTGTGAGACCCAACGGTTGTAATTAGCTGAGACGAGCTCGATGCCTTTCATTCAACTGAAGGCTAATTAAGAAATGAAGGAAACCCTCGCTCAAACACTTCAGTCTATTTTGTCTCTTGGATGTTGCCAACCCGTTCTCAATCCCACCTCGTCAAATACAGGCGCTCAGCGTCGGATACCAACGCACAGAGGCACCAGCAGAAGATAACAACGCGGCTCTAATTACCAACCAAATGTACCGATAAAATAAGATTCACCGTCTTTTCTGAATCTGTCCAAGCATCTCCTGTAAACACATAATCTGCTGAAGACCACATGTTTTATTTTATCGTGTTTCTCAGTAACATGAAATGGACAAAAAGGAAAAGCAGTCTGGTGAGAGTGAGTCTTCACAGACACCACTTAGACACGACACAACGCTTTTCTACAGTTACTGTGCCGCTGAGCTTTTCCCTCATCAAACTCCTCACAGAACTTCATCTGAATTTATTATCATTTTGTGGGTTTTTGTTTTGGAAAGCCTCTCGCTGTCTCCCCGTGCTGCAGTACCGTTCTCTGCCTGAACTATCAGCGATATGCCGGCGGGCGGGGCGCTGTTTTACCAAAACACAAATATCCCTATGTGATATTGGCTGAATGTTTGCAGATGCGGGCGGAAGTAGAACACACACACACACACACCGGGAGTTGGCGGTAATGGTCAGAAATTCGTGGATTAAGATTACTTTTCACCCTTTCTCTAACTGGAAATGTTGGCAGTGGTAGAAGAAGTGGGCTACTTAAAACTTTTTTTTCTTTTTATTTTATTGCCAGACAAAAGACAATACATTAACAGAACAAGAGGACGACAAGAACAATGAGTACAGGCCAGTTAAGACATTTCTGACGTAGGATGAGAGAACCAGATGATGCGTGGTGTGTGTGTGTGTGTGTGTGTGTGTGTGTGTGTGTGTGTGTGTGTGTGTGTGTGTGTGTGTGTGTGTGTGTGTGTGTGTGTGTGTGTGTGTGTACATGTGTTTCGGGGTGGAGTCTATAGGGTGGCTATATGGAGAGAAGAGAGAAATATATAAAATAAATAAGTAATACAGGTAATTAAGGGAAAGCATAGGGAAGGAAATAACTAAATAAATAATTGAGCAAGGAACATAATTAGTTATAATAATAATAATAATAATAATTATAATAATGATAACAGTTATAACAATGATAAAGTCAAGGGGGGCGCCGCCCGCCCACTGGCAGTGAAGCACAACTGGGGGCACCGTCGGGGACCTCCAGAGCAGGTCAGCAGGGTCAACCAGGTTGTTGTTTCATTTTGTATTTATTGATTTGAAATTCTAGTTGTGCATTTATTCATTTTCTATACATATACACACATTATTTTTTATTTTTTTTGACTGATTGGCCCAGGTTTGGGGCGCCCCCCCAGACCCTTATAGGACCCTTTTTTTGTACTTAAATTTACTTAACGTCCGTTCATGGTGGAGCTTTCAATTCTTACATATCATATTCGAGATATTTCATATCTATCTAAACATCGTAATAAATCTAGAGCTGTTTGGGGCCCTCTTAGTTGCCCACGAGTGGTTGTGACTTGGGTGTGTGATGCAACTACGTCATGGCAGGTGTATTGCTGAAGACCCAAGCATGGACACAGGAAGTGGGGGTGCTGAGGGTGCTGCAGCACCCCCTTTTTTTCTGTAGGCCTATTGTTTAACTGCAAAGGAAATTAAAAATATATATAGCCTATTACTAAAATATGTTTTATACTGTCTCATATGAATGTGTAAAAACAACGTGGAGAGCATCCGGATGAGCCGAGGGACGGTATGGATTAAGATTGCATAGATAGATGGAGCAGATGTTTGTAACATGTTATTAATGGTTAATAAATGGTTTGTGAAATGTCTATAAACATTATTTGGATGGCTTTTATAAAGTTGCAACTGATGATTATAATACTCTGTTAAATGGTTAATAAATACTTTGTAAAGCATCTATAAACACTATTTAGATGTATAGGTAATACTTTATCAATGGTTAATAATAATTAGTTTCTGGTCCATCTATCTACGTAATGTTTATAGATGTTTTACAAATAATTTCTTAAAAGGTTTACAAATCATTTGGTAATTATTACCATAGATTTAATACACTAGATAAAATGTGTAATGTGTGAAACAATAAACTGTTAATAAATATTTTACTAATTTAATCAGAATGTAAATGTTATTGATTCATATCAGTTATGAGCTGATACATCTGCTATAACAATATATAACTAATTATTTCACATTACACAAACTATTGATAAAATAACATAAATTATATCATTGCTAATAATTAGTAAACATTAATTATGTCATGGTTTGTTGACAGTAAAATACCTTTTAACTCAAGTTTAATTGACTATCAATTTACCATTTATTAACGATGGTTATTAATAAAGTCTTGCCCGTTCACCCACTGATGTACATACTGAACACTGTTTGAAGGAAAACAAGTGAACGATGTGATTCGACTCAGCAAAATTATTCGCAATTTCCACCTCAACTGTGAGTCAGTGTGACCGTCTGTGTTACGGCTTTATGCAAATATGGTTTAAAATGAAGTCGTTTGATTGGCTGTATGGAAGTTCTCCATTTACTGTACATAGACAGAGTACTAACGGTGTTCCATCCAATTAATGCAAGAATAGGTGGTGTCATCATGAAACCATATAATATAGTTTCAGATTTTGCCTGGATTTAAACAGAATTAAAAAAAAAAGCTATTTAATTGGACTTTAAAGGTCCCATATTGTAAAAAGGGAGATTTTCAGGTCTTTTACATTATAAAGCAGTGCTATAAAAATACTGTTAAAAAATCAAAACGCTCAATATACGGAGAAACACACACAGCCCGTATTTGAAACAAGCCGTTAGGATTTCTGTCCATTTGTGATGTCACAAATGTACAATATTTAGACCATTACATGGTTTAAATGTAAACATTCTAAATGTGTCCCAGTTTATTTCCTGTTGCAGTGTTTGTAAATAACATCAGCTGACAGGAAGTAAACATGGACCCACATTGTTGCCTAGCAACGCAATTCCGTTGAAATGCGCTAAAACTGAGCATTTCAGACAGAGGGTAAATATAGGTATATTCAGGCAGACAGTATGAGGAAAATAAAGTTGTTTTTTTTAACATTACAGCATGTAAACAAGTTCTAGTATAAACAAAAAATACAAGTATGAACCTGAAAATGAGCACGATATGGGACTTTAAGACTTGTTTGGCATCAAACCTGTTTTTTTTTTTTGTCCACTTAGTAACAGCAGAAACAAGCTGTGAACGCAACATTGACATCACCTTTTAAGTTTGTATGGTTAACTTGTTATTAAGCAGTTGCTTATTTACACATCCAGCAGTTACGGAGCAATATTGGCATCCATTTGCAGATGTTTGTGTCCACCTTATGAATGTATGTCCAATATTCACTCTTTTAGCTCTGTTTTTGGTCTCCACCAACTCCTGAGGAAAAATATGTGGCTCTTTAGCTGCTAAAATGCTCCACTACAGTTACACCAGCTAGTCTCTAACTGTGTCTGACTGGTGCTGAGCAGGTACAGTGCACAGTGGCTTTTCTTAGAACTTTTTCCCCTAAAAACTGCTGCTGCCTACTGCAGCCGAAGACAACGCTACGAGAGCGGTGAAAGTGGGTCAAGGTAGATGATATCTGACAGTGTAAGAGGATCTGAGGGACGACTTTTAGCTATTCCGGTTACATTGTGGTTTGTGTCCACATTATGCAAACATGCATACATGCACAGTATGTCTATCTCATGTATTGTATTTCTCGACACAACTCTTCAGAGTGTAGTTTCCCTGTCTGTCACATCGCTCCCCCTCTGATCCGCTTACGTGGCAGTTTAAAAAAAATGTGCAGGTACTCGCAGGAAATTAAATAGAGCAGACACGATCTCTAATGCATGTTATCTCTTCTCAACCTGTATATGTCCAACTTGCTTTTTACATTTTTTTTTGTTATTAAACTCTTTATTCATTTTAACATCATGTGGAGGAAAAAGACTTCTTTAAATTCTCAAAGCTTAAGTATTTAGATATGATATATTAATCCC
Organism: Sebastes fasciatus; assembly: GCF_043250625.1. Classification (NCBI taxonomy): domain Eukaryota; kingdom Metazoa; phylum Chordata; class Actinopteri; order Perciformes; family Sebastidae; genus Sebastes; species Sebastes fasciatus. Next base: position 5,139,506 of record NC_133807.1, on the reverse strand, counting down.
TTCCAGGACCGGACACAAACCTTTCAACTACAAATGAACCCTGATGTGTCTCCTTGTTGCCTCTTTCCTCAGTCAGCAGACTTACTACTTTTGGTCCACTGAATCAGGATGGAATAACAAGATAACATAGCAAGAAAAGTGACCTCAGTAGAGTGCAGATCTCCACCAGGTGTGTCTGCAACGACTACTGCTGAATTGATAGAAGAAGTCCCGCCTCAAGGACTATTTCTTTACAACAGACCGTTGCTATGGACACAGTTCTGAACTCGGACTCTGTCAGACCATTTTTGTGTCAAATTATTGATTTCTTTAGTAAGTAGCCGTGTAATAAGCGGTATAATGTACAGCTAGGGGGTCTTTGTTGCGAAATAAACCCAGACAGGGCGATGCGGCATTATCCTAAAGGGGTTTACTTGGATTGGACTTTAATTAATGCTAAAAAGGGTCAAGAGTACGTGAAATACAATGTTCTAATCCCTCCTGACTTTACTTTTCTACTTCAAAAGCCAGCATGTTCACAACTTAAAACTAAATAAATCTACTAGTTGAACAAAGAGAGGCAGGGGAACACATTGGTCAAATAATAATCCCAGGCGAACCTCTCACAATCAGCTGAGTAGCCACGCAGCGGTGGTGCACTTTTATATTTGAAATATGCAAACACAAAAAGAACCTTATTTATATTTTGTAATTAATATTTCAGAGGAGGGAGAAGCCTTTGATATTTTTTTTTCTCTTGTTTTTCCCCCACTTTTCTACAGAAGGCCAAAGAGGCCACAGGTTTAATTATTCTTGTTTCCCAAGATCACAGAATAATTATTTTATGATGTCGACATCGTTATTATAGCCAACCGCAGCTGCAACCCATAAAGAAAATCTCATTATATTCCTATAGGAACACAGTGTGTGTGTAATTGTTAACAGTTAGTTTACAATATAGCCTACAGAGACCCAATAAGGCACTGTAGTATCACTATGATATTACTATAGGGGCTGAAAGTGTCAGTGCTTGTAGTGGTCGACTGGTTGTTTGTCTGTTTAGCTCGTAGAATTTCCAGGTCCTGTTCCAGATTTAGTCAAAGTGAAGATACCCATATGAAGGTCGTGGTACTGCAGTGCTGATCCTCTGCATGGTCGTCATTGTGACAGTCTCTGCCCCCTTGAACTAATGCCTTGTCTTGCTCTGTGTCCGCTCTTCAAAGGCGGAGGTAATGAAAACAGGTCTCCGCAACCAGATATGGCTATATTCTGCGCTATTTGTTCAGTGGATCAGTATTTAACATAGACTTTAGCTATATAATAAGTGGATGTCACCGTGACGTCACCCATTGGTTTTTTTGCCGTTTTGAAGCCTCGATTTTGGCATTTTTCGCCATCTTCATCTTGGTTTTTGGCTGTTGCCATCTTGTTTTTTTGCAACCAGAAGTGAAATGAGAGGGTGGAGCTGAGCACAACCGAACGCTGAATGAGACGCTTTTAACTTAACTGTTACGACCAAAATGTTACAATTAACTTTTCTGAACTGAAAACACACTGTGAAAGGGTTAAAGTTCTAAGACGAAAACACGGACCGGTCGGTGCCGTGGTAGCGACCTGTCAATCGCAAGGTAGCCACGCATAGCAAAGCATCCCCTGCTTTATGGTCTATTTGACTCTAAACTCACTGTACTTTGTTATTATTGTCACCTATAGTGGTTATTTACATAAAAACACACAATTCAAATGATTATGATTATTTAGATATTTGCTTTGATTAAAAAAATCTTGGCAAGCTGCTCAGAGCTAGTGTTAGGAAGTTAAACAGGTAATAATTCCCTCTCTAATATCTATTTTATATTGATGTGAAAACATCTCCTACAGTACAAACAACTGGATTTATTCAAGTTTCTCGCCCAAAACTTCAGCATTGGCTTCACTTTTCAGACCCCGGAGGTTACCCGCTGGTTTTAAACAAGGATAAACAGTAGAAGCAGAGACAGCCACAGTGAGTGTTCAGTGAAATGTGAGCCAGCACACCTCCGACACTTACTCAATGTATACAAGGTTTTTTTTCCTTTGCTGTTGCTGTTGCTGTGGAAAAGACTGGCAACCATTTTTGCTGACCTGTGAGCTACCGTTTTGCTTACGGCTTAGCTCAGCACCAGTATCCCCATCTCTGTCAGAAGTAGACAACTCCGTAGGGTATCTTCATATTCTTATATATACTGCTGGGCTTTTCCCAGGAACCTCAGATCCCTGCATCGTCCTGGACCTGTAGCCTCTCTTCCTCATCTATAGAGGGCAGCCTTGTAACTGGAAACACTTGACAGTGATCACCCATCTCTTTAGTTTTGGTCTTTTTTGTATTGCTCTCTATTACACACATACGCACGCACAAACATGCACACACACAAACATGCAAACACACAAACATGCAAACACACGCACACACAATAATTATAAATTTGTGTGTGTGTGTGTGTGTGCGTGTGTGTGTGCGTGTGTGTGTGTGTGTGTGTGTGTGTGTGTGTGTGTGTGTGTGTGCGTGTGTGTGAGCCCACTCTGTGATTGGGTCCGGGGCTTGTTTGATTTCTCCGTGTGGATTGGATAATCCCATAATCTGATAACGACCCACTGTGCAGATTTAGTGATTAAAGTTCTGAGGCAAATGGTTGTTGCCATGGCTGCCAAATAGAAGAAGAGAATAAATCTGTGTGTGATGATAATGTGTGTGCGTGTGTTTCTGTGTGTGCGTGTAGGGGTGGGGGGCTGGGTGGGGGGGGAGACAAATGCTGAAGTAGTGCTGAAATGTGCATGTGCAATCACAATCCAAATCAGGAAGAGGTTTACTGCCAAGTAGGTTTTTTACATACAAGGAGTTTGCCTTTGTGTTTTGGTGCATAACGGTCACAATTAACATAATTAGAGAAGAGGGGGAAAAATGTACTGCAAAAGTCAAGAATCATAATAGAAAATAGAAATTTTATAATAAGAATGAGAAATAATGAAAAGAGCTGACTGCAAAATATTGACTGAAGAATGTGCACAATATGTTGTTCACAGTATGAAGAATACTGTATGTGCAATGCAAAAATGTGCGTTAAAGCTTCAGTAGGCAGTATATTTTTTGCCATCATTGGGCAAAAATTCCATAATAACCTTTCAGCATATTGTAATTCAAGTGTTCTGAGAGACTGCAGACTTCTGCACCTCCTCATGGCTCTGTTTTAAAAAAAATCTAGCCCATGACGGGAGACTTTAACAAATCACAGGTCATTTCAGAGAGAGAGCGTTCCTATTGGCTGTACTCCGGCTGGTGGGCGGTGCTTGGTATTTCCTCAACTGATCTCAACATGGCTGCCAAACTTTTCTAATTTGACAGCTAAACAGTACACTACAAGTTGTTTCTGAAAACATTTGAGGAGAGAAATAGGCATTAACGTAACATAATATTGATTCATATTTGATCAGCGCTGCCTAGTTCGTGAGTGATTGACAGCTGCTCAGAGATGGCAGACTCCAGCTCGCCACTGAATGGCTGTTTTCCTCCGGTCTGTGAAATCTTGCAGATGCCATTAGGAGCACCGGGAGACACCAGAGGAACATGATTTTTTTCAGATTGCCTGTCTCATGCACTACTGTCAGGATATAGTGACCGTTTTTTGAATCATATTTGCTCCATTTCTACCCACTGCTGCTTTAAATTAATTACTTTTTGTCAGATTGTGACACAAAACAAAGGTGACGCTTAATCAACAGGAATATGGAAGACAGATCACACAAAATATGTTAAGACGCTGGCACCCCGAAGCATGTTACAAAAACCCCCCCAAAAAACAGAACGCACAACCTCGACAGTGAAGTCAGTGAATATACGGCGACACCATGCATCCCTCAGCTTTTTTGGTTCATGTTTGAAGCGCCCTTCAGTTCTTTAAAGCCCCACAAAGATGCTTTGAAGAACTGCTAAGCTTCTCTAGGTATTAGATTTAAAAAATGCAGGATTTCATATGTTATGTAATCCAGCGGCTGATCAAAGTAAACACAAGTCACCCAAATCAAACGCTCATTGAAAGAATTTAGGTGGCTTACCCCAAACATTGGCTTGCCATTTGAAAAACACGCAAACAAACCAAACCCAAACCGAACCAAACCATTGCAATAGCAGTGAAAAGAAGCTGCTGATGAATATAAGGCTTAAGGTCCTGAGCGAGACAGTCACGTCCCTCTGAGAGGCTGTCAGGATGATGAAAGGAACGACACCACCCTCTATACACATGCAAATCTTCCTGCTGAAAAATCTTAACATTGAACATAAATGTGTTTTTGTTCCATTGAGAGAGCAGGAAGTTCAGGTTAAATATATTTATCTATGATGTGATACAAGTGTTCCCCCGATCACAGCTGCTGGAAAAACTCTCTAAATGACTTACAGCATTTAATCGTTTATTTTTCAGCTTGAGTTTTGTGAATACTTCTGAATTTAAAAGGCAGTAATGTATGTCAGAGTGACCGTCACAGAAGAGCCTTAAACCTGTGTTCCACTGGGTCAAACCAAACGTCTCCTAACCTGGGGGTCAGATGAATAAACCATGCATATGCCATTTACACATAAACTGGTATTTATTGAAAAGAAGAATGTGCACCTCACACATACTTCAGACCATGATACAGACCAGAGGCACAATGTTTCCAGTCAACACAGCGCAGCATGTGTAAAATGTCAATCAAAGGCGAATTCTTGACTCTGAAGAAAATTCTAAATTAATCATTGATCATCTTTCTGACATTAAATAGTGATGATTGAGATATCGCCGATGATGATGATGGTTTACACATGCATACATTTGTGAATTAAAAATTTCTTTTGTTTGTTCAGGTTGACACAAAACAATCAATCAATCAACATTTATTTGTATAGCCCTTTACAATAACCAAAAAGGTACACAAAGTGCTTCACATTAACATCAAGAAATAACAGGTATAAAAACATAACATATCATAAAATCGGAAAAGGGACATAAAAAGCATAAGGAAAATGTCACAGCGCTACTAGGTATTAAAAGAGAATCTAAATAAAAAAAGTCCTGAGCTTATATTTAAAAAGTCCCAGGTCAGTGATAGTGCGTTAATCAGGGGGTAACTTGTTCCATAGTTTAGGAGCAGCGACAGCAAAAGCACGATCACCCTACAGTTTATACCTCGACCTCGGGACTTCTAAAAAAAGTTGACCCGATGACCGCAAAGTCCTGTTATGCTCGCGGAGAGTTAAAATAAGGTGGGACAAGGCCATTAATGGCTTTAAAAACAATAATCAAGAGCTTCAAATCAATTCTACAGCAAACTGGAAGCCAATGGAGTGAGTAAAGTTCGGGGGTAATGTGTTCATGTCTGAAAGTGTTCGTTAAAAAGCGAGCAGCAGCATTTTGCACAAGTTGGAGGCGCGCGAGGGAAGACTGGTTGAGGCCAATACACAGTGCATTACAATAATCAAGTCTCGAGCTAATAAAGGCGTGAATTGCCTTCTCAAGAACGTGCCGATTGAGGAAGGACTTTACTTTAGCCAGAAGACGAAGCTGGCAAAAGCGAGAGTCAATCTGTTTAAAACAAGAACTGTCTGGGCAGGTAAACACGACCTGACACACAGACAAAGGCACAATAACTAATTACTGTAACTCTCTTAATGAGGCAGAACGTTTGGCAGGTGAAGCGAATGATTTGACTGTAGTGAACAGTCAAAGTAAACTAGCAGCCATCAGTCCCCGCCAGCAGGATTCCTGCTTGCCAGCACAAATAGGGGAGATCCCAGAACAGGCCCAGATTCATCACCCTTGTGTCACGTGCAGTCCTAAAATTTATGCCCGTTATGCACAGACGGCAAATGTGTGAATATGTCTGTGTACACAGACACCCAGTGTAGAATACACAAAATGTTTGTGTCATTTTCAGCCAGATGGTGTATGACAATAATTTGCAAAGTGTTTAGCATGTAATAAGTACGCCTTTCTTGATTTCTGCGTGTCATTTGTACGCCATCTATCCTGTACTGACTGCAAAGCAAACGCATCCGCGTATAAATGCTACGGTATTAGTGACGTAGTATAAAAAAGCGAGAAAGACCAATTATGGTGGGCAGGTGGGGAGATGGATGGGTACAACAAACACCAGACTTTTAACCAGAGGCCTGTTTCAAAAAAACCTAGATAGGAGATTAAGCTGGGATTTTCCGGTTACCCTGGCTCAGTTTAACCTTGACTCGGTTTCACGAAAGCAGTGGCACATAAGTTACTATGGAGATTTATCGTGTGCAGCTAGCCTGCTCCAGACCAGGCTAACAGCCAGGCTTGATTAATCCTGGTGCCTTATCTGTTCAGTCAGCAGTCACTCCAATCAGATACCAATGTGTTTTTTACAGTTAGTCCATTATGTATGTATTTTGCCTTATTTTTATAGTAAAAATAAATACTTAACTTAATACATACCATCATACCTTGCACATGTATGGGCAGTAATCGCTTGTGGTGCCATAGAACGACCTGAGGATGTGGAATTACACTGAATTTGCTGAATGGACATGATTTTCATTCCCTATTCTCAAACTCATCCCACAGGTTTCCAACCTATTTCACCAATAACTTCCTTGTTGGGGTACATGCAGGGACACTTTTGTCATGTACAGTATGTGGCCCAACAGGCCAGTATTACCAAATGTGATGACGGCAGCGACAACGAGTTGGCTACCGTAGCAGTAAAGTGTAGCAAGCCAAGCTTACATCTATGCTCCCAAAGCCTGTGTCTGGAGTCAGTACAAGACGGCTGGGTTAGGTAATACTGTAGGCTGGACTGCCTCCAGCTTCTTCTAATCTCAACAACTGGGTAAACATCAGAACCTTGGCCTGGCTTTAGAGGAATCATGGGTGTGTAGGTGGAAACAGTAATGACTTTTTTATTGTGCCATGTTTGGTTTGTAATTGGCTTTTTAAAAACCTAAACAAATCCATTAGAAAAATCCAACAAAGTGTACCACTATATTTGAACTAAAGAAAATTAACCAAAAATTGAAGCTGCATTAATTGAATTGTTGGCCTGATGAAAGTAAGTCCAATATTTACTCTACTTTTAGCTCTGGTTTGATCTCCACCAACTCCTGAGAAAAATAGCTGCCAGAGTAAATGCTTAACTATGTTCACCAGCTAGTCTATCATTTTTGCTTTTGAAAGGGGTCAAAAAAGAAAATCCGTGTTTGAATTCAGAATTTGTTATACATCTAAACTAAAGTACAGTGGATTGTTTGAGTCTGTCTTTAAAGCTGCCCTAATCAATATTTTACATTAACAATGGATCAAATGACTGTTTGTAGTGTGAACACTGTCGCTCATGATGAACCCACTGAGAATTATCACCAACTCTGCAGTTCCACTCAACTCAACGTGTCAAGCCAAAATGTATTGTTCTATTGCCAGAACACACGCTTCAAATGTTATCAGCTGATCCAATGGCCGTTATCAGTGGCATTAGCATCATATAGATATGGGTTAGATGGGGCCCGTTACACCTACTAGAAGGTTCGGAAGGTTGTTATCATCTATTCATGTTCGATCACCGATGCGAATACAAGAAGACAACGCCAACCTCTAGTGGTCGTAGTAATTATGACGGGAGCAAAGGCGGAAGTCAGGTGACGTAGTATAAAGAGCGACAAAGTCCGAAAAGGAAGGAGGTCAGGGTGGATCGATGGGTCAAACAAAAGCTACATTTTGGCGAGGAAAAACTGGCATGTCCATTTTCAAAGGGGTCCCTTGACCTCTGACCTCCAGATATGTGAATGTAAATGGGTTCTATGGGTACCCACGAGTCTCCCCTTTACAGACATGCCCACTTTATGATAATCACATGCAGTTTGGGGACAAGTCATAGTCAAGTCAGCACATTGACACACTGACAGCTGTTGTTGCCTGTTGGGCTGCAGTTGGCCATGTTATGATTTGAGCATTTTGTTTTATGCTAAATGCAGTACCTGGGTTTCCGGACAATATCTGTCATTGTTTGGTGTTGTTAATTGATTTCCAGTTATAAATATATACATACATTTGCATAAAGCATATTTGCCCACTCCCATGTTGATAATAGTATACTATAATACATACATATATATATATATATATATATATATAGTATATATATAATGTTATGTTGTCTCGGCTCATATGTTATGTTTGTGTGGGATAATCTGTGCTTACTGTTACTGTTACTGAGTAGCCCTCTTATAAAGGCCTATATTTAGCACTTAGTTGTGCCATATGGATTTGTGTGTATTATCCTTTTGCCATAAGCTCATCATCTCCTTATCAACTCTTCATATCTGCTTGGCAGCCGTAGTGCATCATGAGAGGGAATATGGCGAGCCAATGTTAACAACAAGAATCAGATATCCGGGCTCCTCCACAAAAAACAGAGGCATGTTCCAAAGGCTGAGAGTGCCTCTAAGTTTTGCCAGGTATGTCTTCAACTGTTTCACAGTCCGTTAAGCCAAATTTACTGGCAGGTACTGTAGTTCTTGTGTCTGCATGCCAGGGATTATGAGGCTACGCTGAGCTGATGTAGTATTCTAGGAAATTTACACATGTATTTAGCTTGGTAGTAAACATGCTGGTTAGTGGTTGGTGTTCATACTAAATGAATGTTTAGTCTGCATGGGCCTATACATCCAGAGGTGTTGTATGCAGGTATAAGCTGATATTGTTTTGCATTAAGGCTGACATGTTACGTCAATATTCGGTAACTTTTTTCCGCGTTTCTCAAAATTCAGTAAAACAGTGAGCAGACTTTATTGTATTGGATTAGATTGATGAATCTTATCTGAAGCAGCATTAAGTCCATCACAACAACAAACTCCATTAAACCCAGGTTCATTATATTCTTAACATTTTAGCACCTCTTTTCAGGTAGGCAAGCAACACCACCTCAAATATTTGGTGGGAAGGAAACATGCCTTATATTGACATAAAACTGGATTAAACTATTTAGTAAGGCCCCGTGACGGGTCTTTTCATTTACACATACACACCAATTGCGATGGAGCTGCCATGCAATGTGTGACTGTACCCCCATGCTGCCCATTCAGTGTCTTCAGGACAACAGGGACCACCAACCCTCTCTACCTCCTGAGCCACTGCCCCCATATACTGTGATACCCCAAGTGAATATAGAAAATGGATGGATGGGAAGTTAAAATAAACTGATATGGTCAAATGTAAAAAAAAAAGAAGTCAGTTCCCTAAGATTGCTAACCTCATATAAATGACATTCAATGAGAGAGAACAGTATTGTAAAATATAGGCTATCATTCTAAATCAGTTGTTCCCAACGTTTTTGACTTGTAGCCCCTTAAAACAAGGAAAAATCTAATTGTGACCCTTAATAACTGCTCGCGGTCTGTATATTTATGGGTTATGATGAGTTCAATCAAAGAATGATTTTACCCTCTATTTTTATCATTAGTTATTTTCAACATTTTTATAGGCCCGCAGATGTGAAATAATCTGATAATGAAAATGGAGTTCTTAAAAAGTTTGGGGTGTTTTTCTCTCTCTGCTTTCCTATCCTGTTAAAGGGGAACAATTCCGATATGTTATCTCCTTGGCCTACACCCTAAAAAATGTGACCAATGGTTACTTAAAAAAAATCAAGGCAACAAAGTGACACGTAATACAATTAAATAGATTTTACTACTACAAATTTGATTAAAAAGTATTGAATAAATTAACTACATTTAAACAAAAATAATGAGTTAATCCAAATTAACTTCCCAAGGAAAACTGATTTATATTTACAGAATATCTGGGTAAAATTTATTTATATTTATTAATTATCTGGGTGAAATTGATTTATATTTACTGAATATCTGTGTGAAATTGATTTATATTAATTAATTATCTTGGTGAAATTGATTTATATTTATTAATTATCTGGGTGAAATGTATTTAGATTTACTGAATATCTGGGTGAAATTGATTTATATTAATTAATTATCATGGTTAAATTGATTTATATTTACTGAATATCAGGGTAAAGTTGATTTATATTGACAAATTATTTTTGGTGAAATTGATTTATGTTTACTAATTATTTGGATAAAAATGATTTTGGATTCACTAAATAAAATACATTATATCAACTAATATTTTAGCAAATTGTTGCTTGAATCTATTCAACAATATTGATTGTCACTTTGTTGCCACCAATTTTCCATGTCTAATCTACTCAATATCATGCCGTTTTGGTGCCACAGTTTACTTAAGTTGGGCCAACAGATCACAATGTATAAGTACAGCAGGTAAACATTTATTTGAGCCACTTTATCTTAACAAATTTCTCCAAGTGCAAATGCAAAAATACGACGATAAAGTAGAGAGAGGGGCTATAGTAAAACAAAGACAGAAACCATGGATGTGTAAAACAGGGATACAATTAATATTTACCTGACAAATTTACACTTGAAAGTTCAATCAATATTTTTGAACATGAGCTACTCTCTCTCTCTCAAAGCCAGAAACCAGAGAAGTAAGTCTCAAACTTTGTGATGTCATAAAGTGTGGAGCGGCTCCATAGACGATGAAGGGGAGGCTGATTTTGTGGACCCACCAAATGTTTGTTTTCTTTTTTTATTGTAGTGTTCTCAGTTGTGAAACAGAAAATGTCCCCATATACTCAGAACATTCCCCTAGGTGCCCTCTGTGTCGTCTAGAACATCTCTCCCTATTCATCGTCTATGGAGCAGCTCCACACTTTATACCCTATGACATCACAAGTTTGAGTTTTAGCGATCTAGTTTTTGGATTTGGGAGAGAGTTGTTCATGTTTACTAATATTTTCTGGATTGTCTTAGACAATAGGAATAACATGTATGAATTTGAATATTGGCGTAATTCCCTTTAATAATCTCACAAGGAACCACTATAACTCAAAAGAGGAACATAATTGCAAGACTAATCATCACCACTTACCACTATCTATTTCAAATACAAAATTGTTTTGTTTAATAGAATAACTCAATGTATTTATCAAAAATAATCTATAGATTCATTGACGATGAAAAACAATTATTTGCAGCCTGGACAAGCAGCAAAACAACATGACTACTCAGACGCTTGATTGACAAATGATAATGGTAATAATGGATGTCAGCTGAGGATTAAATTTGCTCTTTCTAAATGGAGAGCGGGGCACATGTAGCCTATTAAAGCTGAAGTAGGCGAGATTGGAGCAAATATGATTAAAAAAAGTTATTTTTTTAAAACGGTCACTATATGGTAACAGTAGTACATGAAACAGGTAACCTGAAAAAATCATGTGCCTCTGGTGCTCCTAACGGCATCTGCAATATTTCACAGACCGGAGGAAAACAAGCGGTCAGAGCTGATCTGAGGTCTGCTGTCCCTCTGCTGTCTATGAGAGCCGGCTGTCAATCATTCGCGAACTCCGACCAAATGGTCAAACTAGGCAGCGCTGATCAAATATGAATCAATATTATGTTACGTTAATGTCTATTTCTCTTCTCAAATGTTTTCAGAAACATCTTGTAGTGTACTGTTTAGCTGTAAAATGAGAAAGTTTGTGACCCAGCAGCCATGTTGAGATCTGTTGAGGAAATACTAAACACGGTCCACCAGACGGAGCACAGCCAATAGGAACGCTCTCTCTCTCTGAAATGACCTGATTTTTTAAAGCCTGAAAACAGAGCCATGAGGAGGAAGTCTAGTTTTCTCTCAGAACACTTGAATTACAATATGCTGAAAGGTTATTGTGGAATTTTTGCCCAATGATGCGAAAAAAAAACTACCTACTGCCACTTTAATGTGTTCCTCCTGCTCTTAATTGAGCTGAACAGGTGTTAGTGTAGTGGGGCTGAGGAAATATTTTATTCACAACATTTTCTATAGTGTAGCCTAATAATAATGTAATGTATCTTTATCATTGTGTTATTATTTATTTTAAATAAATATTTTAAAATGTATGGTTATACATATAAATGAAAAAAAAAATGCCTGCAACGATTTCCAATATAACCCCACCTAGATCTATTTTTTTTACGAGCTAGTAAATATTTACTGGAACTAACGAAATTATGAATAGTCTAATACTAGCAATAATCTTCTAAATGGACAGGCTTCCTTTCCTTGCTAAAGCAACTTCAGCAACAAATACGCGCTGTAGTCCAACAACAGGCAGAGGAAAGTGACCTGTAGTCAGTGTGTATGTGTGCGTGCGTGTGTGTAAGTGTGTGAGAGACATAAATGATTTCCAGCCTCTGTGCTTTCTGCGCCCTTTTGTAATTTTTGTCGGCGACTTTAGTTATGTAAGAGATTAAATGTGTGTGTGAAGGTGGAGATGTTAGGAGCGGACAGTCTGGTTAACTGGTATTACAGGCAGGCTGCTCGTACACTGAGCAGCAGCATGATGTGGCTGCTGGCTGACGGCTGAAGGGCTGCTGGAGCTCCGAACGACCGACCTCAACCGGAGAAACTGGCTCCCAATGACAAGATGCCAACCTTTTCAGTCATGTATAAAGGAGCTGTCATCATTAGCAGGTAAACAAAAACAAAACGGGAGGTCTGTGGTGGAAACGCTGGTTGACACTGCTGCGTCCTACTTTAGTGAAGTGTTGAGTGTATGTGGTTAGTGGAGGAGGAGGAGGAGGAGAGGTGTTCACGGCTGCTGTTTGTGGAAGAGTTAAATGTGCATGTTGTGTTTCTGTGTGTGGAGAAAACAGCGTGTAAATGTAGTGGGACTCGTGCTGCGCTCGCACGCTGAACTGAGTTATTCGGCAGGTGCGCACGAGACGTTAATGGTGTTTGAATATGGAGGTGTGTGATGTATCTTTGTGGGTGTGATGCGTTCAGGGGAACACGTTCTGCATCAACACGTTGGTAGAAACACCTGGCTGGTGCTGGTGCTGGTTCTGGTTCTGGTGAGCGCGTTGTTGTTCAGGATAGAAACTATCTGCATCTGTCGTGTGATGCCGCTCCTGCGCCGCGCCGCACCGCGCGCAACGACAGGAGGCTGTTTGGTTCCATTCATGTTGCTCAGCTGCGTTTGATTTATTATTTTCTTTAAAGAGACAAAAAAAGTTCGATGTACTTTTACAGATGAAGGGGTGTAATGTTGAAAATTGGAAGAAGTCAACCTGAATCCATATCTATTGATTTCCTATAATGATTATAGATGTCCTATTGACCAAATGCAGCTATAAACTAGTGAATCACAGATTAACTTCCATTTTTTAAATGTTAATGGTGAGCCTTTAAAGTTTAATTTCAGATAATCAATTTTGTCTAATTTGAATCCTTAGAATTTCCGTATATATACATCAGCAGAAAGTACTTGTTTTATATTATGGATATAGGCTTCATAACTATCAGGACCGCAACTAATGGTTATTTTCATGATCGATTAACCTTCCGTTTATGTTCTCGATTAATCACTCAATCTATAAAACATTAGAAAACAGTATAGGCTCGTTTGAGATGAGCAACGCCTGCGCAGAATCGATCGCCGGAGATCGGTGCGCAATGCGTGCCGGTTAGATCTGTGTCCGACTTGATCCCAACTTGCTCTGACGTCATGCGCACGTAGGCAACGATAAGCTCACGAGATCAAGGGGGCCGGCCGCAGTTTTTAGAGCCAGGTGCGGCAGCTGCTCTCCGCTGACTGCAAGACCAAGGGCATGATGGGAAACGTCTGGCTGTAGCCCGATCAAAGAGCTGATTGGCTTTTAGTTTTTAGCTCGAAAATTGACTTTTATCGATTCAGCAATTAATGGATTGCCAACACAGTCGGCGATACATTTTCTGTTGATCGACTAATCGATTAATTGACTTATTGTTGCACCTTTAATAATTCCGCTTATTCTGAGCCAGAACACAACAAGCTGCTAGGGATACATGATTCTAGTTTATATGGTATGATTACTTAATGGTCAACATAACACATTTTCTATTGTGGTTTTGTTAAAGATGTTCCCTGATGGAGGCATTTTGCCGTTTTGGGCACTATTATGCAATGATAACACAGAACTACTTGTACTGTAACTGTAACTTCAGGAAATCAGGTTTTAGGTCTAGCCAGCACACAAACTTTTAAAGAAGAATTAAGGAGGAAATCTTGGCTCTTCTTTGTGTTTACTACTCTGGTGCCAAATCATCCTGATTAAATGGAATGAATATGATCTCCTCAGAAAGGCCTGGAACCACTGGGGCAGAGAGCCTCTCATCTGGCTTAAATAAACATGTTTTTGTGGTAGTAATGGTGTACTGTTGTACATATTTTAGATTTAAAGGGAGTTATGAGAATCAAAAAGTGAGGCTTTTGTTTACAACAGTAGAATATATTTACCAGTATGCATCTTGCTACCTGCTTTTTAAAAGTTAGTAAATTACAAGAAAAAATAAAAATTATAAATCAACGATTGTTTGTTTTGTTATATAAATGTATATTTAACCACATTCATTTAGACTATATTGAGGCACTGTAGAGCCTTGCTTAGATGAGGATTTGAGTTTTTTTATCTTGTGCTTTACCACACAAGGATGCCCATCACCAGTACATGTGATTAATTACTAATATACAGTATATTTCTGCTGTAGTTGTGGTGTTGATGGTGACATTATTGACCCATAAAGGGCAATAATGTGGCAATATAAAAGGAGAACAAGATGTCTGCAATATGATGTAAACAATGCAGTTTCCAAATAAGGTTTTCCTCAGGGTACTTTATGGAGCTGATATTTGCGCATATCCAAAAACCTGTTGATATCCAAGTCTTTCATAATGTTTAACAGTAGGTGTGTTTCTCCTTCCGATCAGAAATGTGGGCTTCTTTTGGGCAGGCATCGCTGCAGACTGCGACAATAGGCCATGAAAACTGACATGAAAACCCCAACTGAGACGCATATTGTGAAAGCGTTGTATAGATGTCCAAAGAATGCTCCTAAAACCTGAACAATATCGACATATCCCACATGTCTTAACCGAAAAATGCTCCATTCGGAATAAGTCCTAATTCAGAATAATCCAAACAGAATATGTTGTTATCAAATATGGAATATTGCCATATTCTGAATAATAGTGGAATATTAGTGTGCATGTAAATGTTGTCAATGATTTCAGATTTTGTAATGTTTTCCCTCAAAGCCCTGTCCTCGCACTCAAATAGCCCCTGCTTGCGCTTGGATTAGCTCTGCTTCTGCTCAAACTTTAGCTTCCACTCAGATATGTTGTTGCTTGCACAGATTTTCTGCTCCAGCTTCAGCCCTTCTCCTCGCACTCAGGCTGCTTCTGTGTGCTCGTGAAACGTCGGCTCTCAGATTTCTCCTCTGATTTTTTTTTGTGCAATAACCCTGTCAAAATTCCCCGACCAATAGAATGCCAGGTGTAGTGTTGACTTGTTGCAGGTGCGTTCGCTTTATATCTTAGAGCATCCTTGACGGGTGGTTTACTCTTTAACTCTTTAACTTCCCTTGCTTTCTTTGCGGAAAAGCATCCTTGCGAGGGACCATTTCAACTCCGCGTGCACAAATTGCCGTGATCGTGGGGCTGTAATGACACACACTTGACCCTCCCTATACGCGCTCGCTCGCCAAGTTGACTTTTGAGACTTTGGAGGCAGGGATGGAATAGACGGTGGCACTAGCCGCTCGCGTCTCGCGCTCATGCTCGTTGGTTGCAAAAGGATACCGTTTAACCCAAAACATGAGCACGTTCATGCACAACACTGGTGAAAGTATCACTGTTTACAGGTCATCAGTAGTATGAATAATACCCCACACCTCCTCCTGTCTTCAGACTTAATGAGCTGCTGCTTTCCTTCATAAGAACGTTGTTTTCAACAGTCTGTCCTCCGTTAGCCTCATTGTTTCACTGACAGCAGTCTCAGGTTGCTACTGATGAACCCTCTGCTTCTGAAATATTGATAATCCTCTTTGTCGTTCGGGTGGTATCCAGACAGGGAAGTTCCATTGCTGAGAAGACATTGTCCCAGATTTCCAAAAACTATGAACACCATAATCTCTATATTTTACCAACAAAGTGTTGCTAATAGTCTTTATAGATAAACAACAGATATACAGTATGTGTGCACTGGTTTATCTTGCCTATTTTACACCATCTTTTGCAACGTACAGTCTGAGTAAATTGATGTTAATTGCTACTTGATCCAATGTCAGATGGATTAGGAATAAGGAAAATTGGGCTAAACCGGAGCGGGCAGTTCTTGTGCAGCATTGTTGCGTAAGACTACGATCATTTCTGCCAACCTCATCTGCAGGAGATTTCCCATAGTACAGTACAGCACATTGTTTTATTCCAGCTCACTTAACTGTTGCTGATTCCCCAAGGCTTTGTTTATATAGAGGACGGCACGTGGGTGGCATATTAGATTTACACAGAAACATTACACTGACGTTAAGGATTTAAAATGATACATAAAAAAACACATGAAATGAGAGGAATTTACACACCTGGTTTATTCATCAACCATTTCTTTTAATTTTGCTTAAAGCTTCAGTAGGCAGTATATTTTTGGCTTCATTGGGGCAAAAATTCCATAATAACCTTTCAGCATATTGTAATTCAAGTGTTCTGAGAGAAAACTAGACTTCTGCTCCTCCTCATGGCTCTGTCTTCAGGCTTTAAAAAATCTAGCCCGTGACGGGAGACTTTGACCAATCACAGGTCATTTTATTGAGAGAGCGTTCCTATTGGCTGTGCTCTGACTGGTAGGCGATGCTTGGTACTTCCTCAACAGATCTCACCATGGCTGCCGCGTCACAAACTTTCTCATTTCACAGCTAAACAGTACACTACAAGATGATTCTGAAAACATCTGAGGAGAGAAATGGGCATTACAGTAACAGAATATTGATTCGTATTTGATCAGCGCTGTGTAGTTTGACCGTTTGGTCGGAGTTCGTGAGTGATTGACAGCTACTCCGAGACGGCAGATTCCAGATCAGCTCTGATTGGTATTTTCCTCCGGTCTGTAAAATCTTGCAGATGCCGTTAGGAGCACCGGAGGACACCAGAGGAACATGCCTTTTTTCCCCCGATTACCTGTCTCATGCACTGCTGTCAGGATATAGTGACCGTTTGATAAAAATAACTTTTTTTTAATCCTATTTGCTCCATTTCTACCCACTGCAGCTTTAAGAATGGTGCTTTGACAAAAATGAGTAAATTGAGTATACAATTAGGCTACCTCTCGTCTCGTTCAGACGTTAAGACATTCAAACCGGGTAGTAAAAAAACGTAAAATAAAAACCCATGATTTGCGTCGTCATGGTAACGTGATACGTCACTGCAAAGTGCTGTCCCATTATACCATTTCAAGCCCTTGCAGCCTCTCACACCATTTACCAGGTGACGTAAGTTAAGTTCAGGGCTTAGGGGGGGTCATGGGGATTGGGCCAGGGTGTCAAAGAGCTAAGGAGCTGTAGCTCAGGGTCTTATGGACATTTTTTGGTTTACCTCTTTTCAACAAGTCCTCATACCTGAATCACAAAATAGATCGGTAGTCAGTTTGGATGATCTAGTAGCTTGAGGTCAAAGTCAGTGCAGGTGTTGGGGAGTACTACTGCATTATGTGAAAAAAGTAGTATAAAGTTTTTAGTGTCTGGAGTTGGAAAGAAGTGATCTTACCAGACCTCTGTAGCCTGCTGCTCATCTCTGCTGCAGGCCAGAGGCTCCAGGATACTTTAGCTGCTAGTAGCGCACCTGAATCTCAGGTGTGCAACTTTCGGGTGTCGAGTTGCATTGTGGGTTATGTACTGTAGGTGCCAGATTTTGACAAGGAAGAAGAAGGTGTGACAGATTCTATCTCTGGTTCTGCTGCATCAGTTCTGATCCTTTGTTGTAACACCATGAGTAAAAACATGTTATACGGTACCACTGCAATGCTGAATATGCGGACCGCTCTTTTTTTAAGAGCGTAAGGAACTTAAAATACTCGGCAAAGGTTAGGGCAAGATCTCTCACCTGTTGGTCAAAACACTTTGCGTGCCCATCCATCCATGCTGGTAATAAATGTAAATATTTATCACCTGTTTTTATCTTTGTTTTATATGAAAGGACAGCAGCTTCATTCGATTTTTGAGTTATTTTTATAAAACGGTCGCTATATCGATTACATGAAACAGGTAACCTGAAAAAAATCATGTTCCTCTGTGTCCTCCGGTGTTCTTAACGGCATCTGCAAGCAGTAAGAACTGATCTGAGGTCCGATGCCAAAAATATACTGCCACTAATTTCTTTAACGCAGTAACTCAATCGATCTTTCTGAGGTTGTAGTGGCTCAGTTTCAAAGCTAGAGTGAAGATACTGGTATCATAGGAAACTAGAAAAGGGAATTCCCATTGGTATCTTTGACCTCTGACCTCTGACCTCAAGATATGTGAATGAAAATGGGTGCTATGGGTACCCACGAGTCTCCCCTTTACACACATGCCCACTTTATGATAATAGAAGAAACAAATCATCAGCACTGATGACGGCTTATAGCTGAAATACATTTGTTTACGTTTAATTGACCAGAATAAACCAAAAAAGACTCTTTATCTGCGAGTGCCGTTGATTTGTTTCTTCATTTCTTACCACTACCTGGCTCCCGATACTGTTCAAGATTTGGAGACGTGCTCGCTGCTATTTTCTATTTTCACTTTATGATAATCACATGCAGTTTGTTGCAAGTCATAGTCAAGTCAGCACACTGACACACTGACAGCTGTTGTTGCCTGTTGGGCTGCAGTTTGCCATGTTATGATTTGAGCGTATATTTGTATGCAAAATGTAGTACCTGTGAGGGTTTCTGGACAATATGTGTTATTGACTTGTGTCTTTAATTGATTGTCAATAATACATATATACATACATTTGCATAAAGCAAGCATATTTGTCCACTCCCATGTTGATAAGAATATTAAATACATGACAAATCTCCCTTTAAGGTACATTTTGAACAGATAAAAAAACGTGTGATTAATTGCGATTAACTATTTAAATCGATTGAAAGCTCTAATTAAAACCTTTATTTTTTTATTCAATATTGCGCCATATTTTTGTTAAATACAGTATGAGGTCATAGTATTTGAAGTGTGCGAAACACGACACATTGAAAATATTTCACACTTATTCTATATTACTACGAGGTAAATGCTAGCACAATACTGGATAGACTAACTCCATATCATCCATATTCTTCCAAGAATAACACCAAAAAAAATCCATCCAAGATGCTGTATTTCTGGGTTCTGCTCGGTTAGTGAACGATCTGAAGATGAGCACATTTTCAGAGGGGCTAAATGAACGTATGTAGGGGTGAGACCTGTCAAAAAGAAGACTGCCATTGCCTCTGCTGTTAAGACTATTCTAAAGACAGATGTGGAGGTCTGAGGCGGCAGCAGCAGCAGCAGCAGCAGACACACACCCACCAACACTTCTTATTCAACACTGCTGCAAACCGAATAATTGTTTTCCAGCCAGCATTCAGTGTTGGGGGTGCTCTTATGAAGGAGTCACATGCTTTTAATTCATCCATTCAGAGGTGTTTATTTGCAACTCTCAGCAAGTGATGGCAGATAGTCTCAACATAACAGTCGTCTCTACAGAAACACTTCCGGTATTTGTCCAGGAATTACAGGCACTATTTATTACTACTTTTATGGCAAGAAGTTTTAACATTTAATAGCTAGACTGGATATTCATTAGAGATATCTGCTAATTCAAGATATCCCTAACTCTATTTTATCCGTTATTACATTTTAACTAGTACGATTCAAACTACTTTTGCCATTCATGTGTATGGGGTTTGTCATAACAGATACCCATAATTCAGTTGCGGATATCCGCAACTGAATTATGACTAGTCGTAATTCCAGTTTCAGGTATCTACAATTTAATTATGACTAGTCATAATTCCAGTTCAAGATAAATTGAATTCCCCTCAATTGAATATATCTACATTGTCCTTTTTAGATATCTAAAATTAGACGTTGTAGATATTTCTAACTGGAGTTACGAATAGTCAAAATGTAATTACAGATATCTAGAATTAGAGTTTAGACTAGGCGAAATGACCATCCTCTCGCCCTAGGCGCTTCAGCCTTCCCTTCATCCAGAGCGAGTACCTTGTGCCTACGCGTTTACTTCCGTGGATATTCCGTATCATAGCAACCAGATGCAACCAAAGCGTCTCAACGTAAAAAAAACGAAAGCGCTCCCAGCTGTGTGTTTTCAGAAGAGCGTCTTATGTTTTCAGCTGGGAAAAAAAGTGCTTTGGTGGACACAGGCTGTAAGGCTGTAGGGGGAACTCTCTGAGACAGATATAAGGCTCTGTATTCATCACACAGTCAAATTCCACTCAAGCGCTCCCTCGCATCCAGTATAGCCACAGTCTGACTGTGTAGCTTTGCAACTGAAGGGTCTATAAGTACAAAAGAAGATTTAGCTCTCAAAGTTACATTTGTGATGCACTTATTTATTTTCTCCTCTCTTCTGTCTCTCGCTCCCTCTTCTCTCCATCCTCCTCATCCCTCCATCTCTAACAGGACACTAATGGGTCCATACGGAGTAGACAGAGCTGTTCATTCCATGGAGTTTACAGACTGCGAGAATGGCCTGGGTAAGTCAGTTTTTCTCTCTTCGGCAACCATGGATAGAGGGAAGTACTTCTCAAAGTAAACATGTAGATGCTAATGTGTTTCCTACAGGTGCTAATGTCCTCTCCATCTTTATAACTGCGTATACAGTTCATGGTTATCAGGGACTGGTGCCTGTGCCAGCATTAACTGGATGAGAGACAGGGTTCACCCTGGTTGCCAGTCTATCACACAACTAACACATACACAGACAATACTTACTCCAGTTCACCTACGCTGTATGTCTGTGGGAGAAAACTGGAGCACCCAGAGGAAACCCACACTGATGCAGGGAGAACGAGTAAACTCCACACAGAAACACACCATAAGCCATGGAAATCCATGAATCCTCAAGAATCCTCTGACTAATATATAATAATCTGTAATGGTTTCAGACAGTAATAGTAGCTAGTGTAACGCTGGTTACTCTAAGCGTTAATTCTAAACTTGTACTTACTGAATTAATTAAAACTACTTTAAGGATGTGGGTGAAGCTAGAGCACAGGGACAGCATCTTCAGGATAACTCCGTCCACTTTTAATGATCATCTCCACCGTCGGACGACTGAACACTGACAACAAACGTGCTACATCACCTCATCATCATATCACTCCGCCAACCTTAACCATTACTAGAATTACAGGCAAGATGCACCATGTTATGTAGTTCCCAATCTAACTTAAAGAACAGAATACTATATATATATATATATATTCATTGTTGTGGAATAAACCCCAAAAGGGCGGCACCCCGTGGACCCGACGTAAAGTGGAGGGGTCTTGCATTGGGTTTATTTCACAACAATGACCCGCTAGCTGTACATTATCCCGTTTATTACACGGCTACTTACTTAAAGTGGCAGTAGGCAGTATATTTTTTGCATCATTGGGCAAAAATTCCATAATAATCTTTCAGCATGTTGTAATTCAAGTGTTCTGAGAGAAAACTAGACTTCCGCTCCTCCTCATGGCTCTGTTTTCAGACTTTAGAAAATCTAGCCCGTGACGGGAGACTTTGGCCAATCACAGGTCATTTCAGAGAGAGAGAGAGCGTTCCTATTGGCTGTGCTCCGTCTGGTGGGCCTCAGCAGATCTCAACATGGCTGCTGGGTCACAAACTGTCTTATTTTACAGCTAAACAGTACACTACAAGATGTTTCTGGAAACATTTGTGGAGAGAAATAGGCATAACAGTAACATAATATTGATTCATATTTGATCAGCGCTGCCTAGTTTGACCGTTTGATCGGAGTTCGCGAGTGATTGACAGCTGCTCAGAGACGGCAGCTGGACAGGTCAGCTCTGACTGGTTGTTTTCCTCCAGTCTTTTTTTCAGATTACCTGTTTCATGTACTACTGTCAGGATATAGTGACCGTTTTATAAAAATAACTTTTTTTAATCATATTTGCTCCAATCTCGCCCAATTCAGCTTTAAGAAATCAATAAGTCAACTAACATTACTGCCAAGCAGGTGAAATATAGAGGGATATTGTGGTTTTAGCTGACGTGTGACGCCTCACTGTGTTGAGCGATGCTCGTTCATGTCTATTTAGTGCGAGTAAGCGCGAGCCCGACGCTGACTTTCGTGACTTAACGGCCACAGGTGTCGCTGTTAACAAGCATTTCTGATTCTTACAACCAGTCCCTTTAAATTGTGTAAACTTTTTCAATAAACCTGAGAAGGTAATCTATAAAATAAATCTTCACAAAAATAAATCTCATTTTACACTAGACATACAGTATCTGTGCATCAACCATCCATCCATCCATCCATCTGCAACCGCTTATCCCGTTAGGGGTCGCGGGGGGGCTGGAGCCGATCCCAGCCGACATTGGGCTTTACAAAGTTGCACATGTCAAGACAAGACAATATCTGGAGGACAGGGTCTGGAGGGGTTAGAGTTAAAGATTTTAACTATAATGTGTCAGTGAAAAGCATGTCTTCATCCAAGTAACAGAAATGGATGAAGTTGTTGTTAAAACATGAATTGCTGGACTTTACTAAAATAATTTAAAGCAGTATTAATTGACTTTTTGTCCACTTGGGTGCAGCAGAACAAGCTGTTATGGCGAGAGAGGGGAGTTGGAGTTGTGTTTGTGTCCTTTGGATGAATGGAAGTCCAGTATTCACTCTCCTTGTAGCATTTCTGTTTTTGATCTCCACCAACTGCTGAGAAAAATATCTGTCTCTTTAGCTGCTGAATGCTGCACCCTGTTCATCAGCTAGTGTCTAACTCTGTCTGTCTGCTGCTGAGCAGGTAGTGTACTGTGGGTTTATCAGAGCTGTTTCACTAAAAACAGCTGCTGGAAAACAGGTTGATGAGAGCTGTGAGACTGAACCAAAACAATAAAGTTGTGTGTGATAAAACCAAAACAATGAGCTGAAAGGCTAAAAACACATTACACACATAGTAGTCATGTAATCCGTATGTTCCCATGTCTGTAGATGGAGGTAAACATCTACTGTTTTAAATCAGTCATCACTAGCAAAACAATGCAGTTACTTATATGAAGACCAAATCACAAGCTCAGCTCAAGCTAACGACGTAATGTACACTACTACTCAATCATCCTCTACTATCTGGCACCGGAGCGTGTTTTTGAATAGCAGAAATAATTGAAGTCCTACTTTTAAAGGGATTTTCTCCGCAGGGTAGGTATCCTTGTTAAGTATCAGTGTGTTTATGCCTCGCAGGGGAAGTAGGTCATGTGGCAAAGCCCTAACCCACTTAACTCAGCTGGGTTAAGAATGCAGGGAGCTGCTGTTGTTTTTATCCTTACTGCACTTCCACACCGCCACGCTGGCAGAGCTTGTGCCTACGCAAGGACAAACAGTCCTGATGCATGAATACAATTACAGTCAAACTGTAAATAGAGGTGCCTTACATAAGCGGAAACGCATTCATAGCCATAAAAAGCTACTCAAAACTAAACAGTTGTAACTGTAATGAATGTTTAAATGCTGTGCCCCTGATCAGAATTGAACTTAATTTTTATTTTTGTAATATATATTTTGTATTAAAGGTCCCATATCGTGCTCATTTTCAGTTTCATACTTGTATTTTGTGTTTCTATTACAACATGTTGACATGCTGTAATGTTTAAAAAAAACTTAGTTTTCCTCATACTGTCTACTTGAATATACCCGTATTTACCCTCTGTCTGAAATGCTCCGTTTAGTGCATTTCAGCGGAATTGCAACAGAATTGCAACAGAATTGCAACAGAATTGCGTTACTAGGCAACAGTTTGGGTCCATGTTTACTTCCTGTCAGCGGATGTCATTCACAAACACTGCAACAAGATATAAACTGGGACACATTTATAATGTTTATATTTAAAACCATGTAATGGTCTAAATATTGTATATTTGTGACATCACAAATGGACAGAAATCCTAACGGCTTGTTTCAAACGCACAATTTCTGAATACGGGCTGTGTGTATTTCTCTGTATATTGAGCGCTTCAATACTTTCACAGTATTTATATAGCACTTAAACCTGCTTTATAATAAAAAATATATGAAAATCTTACTTTTTACAATATGGGACCTTTAAACCTACGTAATTCAGCTGTGTACGATGCACTTCTTTTACACATGTATTATACTCATTCAAATCAAATGTTTGACAGATCTGCATTAAGAAAACGTAGCTCGCATCACAGCTTCCTTTTCTTTGTTTCCTATACGATTTCTATAGTGTCCATAAGACCATGCATGGTAGCTCACTGGCATCACTGTGTGAATGTGAGGCACATTGTAAAGCTCTTGGGGGTAAAAAGGGATGTATAAATGGGATCCAGCTACCATGAAGAGAGGCGTGTCATCGTGGATCTGTTGTGGCTGGAAGTTTTGGACAGGATTTAAACATTTTTATTTTCATCCTTTTCCCTCTTGCTTTAGGCGATGTTTGAAATGTAAAGTTGTGTCGGGTTGCGAGTTGAGACAGTATTCTACTGATTTGACTATATGTAGTGGGAATATTACGAGGATTGGAGAGCACTGCAAGATGTCACATCATATATTGTAGAGACTGGTTGAACTTCCATTAAAGCAGCAGTAGGCAGAATGTTTTTGGCATCATTGGGGCAAGAAATTCCATAATAACCTTTCAGCATATTGTAATTTAAATGTTCTGAGAGAAAACTAGACTTCTGCACCTCCTCATGGCTCTGTTTTCAGACTTAATTTAAATCCATAAGAGGAGACTTTGGCCAATCACAGGTCATTTCAGAGAGAGAGCGTTCCTATTGGCTGTGCTCCGGCTGGTGGGCGGTGCTTGTTATTTCCTCAACTTGATCTCAACTTCATCTCAACACGGCTGCCGGGTCACACACGTTCTCATTTTACAGCTAAAAAGTACACTATAAGATGATTCTGAGAACATTTGAGGAGAGAAATGGACATTACAATAACAGAATATTGATTAATATTTGATCAGCGCTGCCTAGTTTGACCGTTTGGTCGGAGTTCGCGAACGTTTGACAGCTGCTCAAAGATGGCAGCTGGACGGCAGACTCCAGATCAGCTCTAACTGCTTGTTTTCCTCCGGTCTGTGAAATCTTGCAGATGCCATTAGGAGCACCGGAGGATGCAGAGGAACATGATTTTCTTTCAGATTACCTGTCTCATGCACTACTGTCAGGATATAGTGACCATTTTATAAAAATAACTTTTTTTTAATCATATTTGCTCCATTTCTACCTACTGCATTCTTAAAACATTAAACTTTATAACATTACATGTGTATGCTTTTTTTCAACCACATGAACTCCTGATGCATGTAGATACAGATTAAATGTAGTGTACTAAAGGTAGCAGTGAAAGGCCTAGCCTGTGAGGAGAGAGGTGACAGAAAGGCTGAAGGTGTGTGTGTGTGTGTGTGTGTGTATGTGTGTGTGTGTGTACTTGCACTACTAAAAGCGGCACACAGGTGAGAAGCAAAGCAGCTTATAGTCGTCCAACTCGAGCATGTGCAAGTGTACGTTCTGTTCCAATACATAAAGACCCCCGCCCTGTACATCTGAAGCCTCCAGAGCGGGGGAGTGTCATTCGTGCACACTGCTGTCCTACACCGAGGACAGCACATGCTAATCTCCCTTTAATGCAGCTAAAAGCTGAACCACCGACACTCTTCATAGTGAACAACATCTCCATCAGAGTGGGCTTTAAAGAAGCACTCTTCAGTCTCCTGGTGTCCAGAAATGACAATGTGTGGTTCAATAAAGATGTTTTTTTTATATTCTTGGCGACTGTGGCTCAGGAGCTAGAGCGGGTCGTCCAATAAAACCAAAGGTTGTGGTTCGATCCTTGGCCCCTGCAGTCTACATGCCCAAGTAGGGGTGTAACGAAACGGTTTCCATGGTTCCGATACGATTCAAGGACGATATTTGGCTCATCTAGAGCGATACGATACGATGCGATGCGATGCGATGCGATGCGATGCGATGCGATGCGATGCGATGCGATGCGATGCGATGCGATGCGATGCGATGCGATGCGATGCGATGCGATGCGATGCGATGCGATGCGATACGATATGATGCGATACGATACGATACGATTCAATGACTTGAAATCGATACAGTAACTTTTTTTGCCACAAATTCAGTCAGTGTGACTTTGAAATAAATATCTGATACTGGACAGAGCAGGTCAGGATTCCTCAAAGTTTTTCTTGCAAGGGAATCAGGGATAAATTAATTATGGATATAAACAAGTAAACAACGATTAATGGCAAATACATACAGCTTTTATTAGAAATTAATAAAAAAAAGTGCAACTGCAGGACATGCTGCTTCAGTTCTCAAGATACAAGGTGGTGTAATATTTAACACAAAATATAATAATCCATCTTCTATTCAAGTTAAATGAACAGTGGTTTAACCTGCTGCTTCTGTCCTCATTCTCAATATAAACGGTAGATCAATAATACAGTGATCAACCGCTGATAGTGATCAAACAACTTGGGACAGAATCATTCCTCTACAAACGCTGTTTAAATAATCTGCTGATAGTAATCAAGTAGTTCACCTACAGTGTTCATTTGGGCTCTTTTCATACAAGACAACATACGGAAAAACATTTTAAAACTATGTTAGACTAACGTTAGTTGAATTTCTGTTTTTTTACTTTACTCCCATCGTGATAATTTGCCTCGCAGACCGCCAGGAAAGTCATTTTCTCTGAATGAAAAACCGACAGCGCACGGGGAAGGCTTCTGTGGGTGGAGCTGCCCTCGTCCAGTGGATTTATAACACCTCGTCGCGTAATGCCCCCAAAATAAAACTCTCCCAACCGGCTCCTCTGCATTCGCAGCACCGGCAGCTCATGCAGAACCAGTGCCGATCTCCCTCCACACCGCTACCGGGTGAGAGAGCGAGAGGTCCAGCGCACCGTTTGTCTGCATGCACGCCATGGATGCATGCTCTCGCTGCAGAGGGCAGAGCTGGCAAGCTGGCGCATGTCTGGAGAGTGAACCGGAGTAACGTTTAACATTTCTTTACTAATAAAAGTGCTAAAAAAACACTTTCATATAACATTTGTCCTCCTTAAATACAAGGTGCAAATCCTTAGTATTGATACAATCGATTTTTGCGTTTCAAATCAATGTTATATCGATATACGTCTCCCGTGAAGGACAGCTTGCTGAGTACCTATCCATGTAGTTGGATCGTAGGAATATAATCAATACATCGATGTAGTAGATGAATCATTACACTCCTATGCCCAAGTGTCCTTGGGCAAGATACTAAACCCCCAAATTGCTCCTGAAGGCCATGTCATCGGTGTGTCAGTGTGTAAATGTTTCTCGCTCCTGATGAGCAGGTTGGCATCTTCTATGGCAGCTTCTGTTACCGGTGTATGAATATGAATGGGTGAATGTTGGCTTGTGTCATACAGCGCTTTGAGTGGTTGCTAAGACTAGAAAGCGTTATACAAATGCAGCCCATGTACCATTTACCATGTATCATCTGGGGTGTTATAAAGCATTTTTAGAAGCAACTGTGCCTTTTTTTTTTTCATCACGTTGAATATTGTGATCTTTACAAGGTCTTCAAGTGTTGGAACAGTTCATCCTTGGGAGGCAAACATGCCCTCAATGCATCTTGAGCAGGAAATAATGATTTGGAAAACAAAATGTGAAGCTGAACAGGAGGGAGAGAGAGAGAGGCATGTCTTTTATATTATGCATTAGTGTGATGTTTTTCTTATCTGATGATAGGCGCGGGGAGGAGAGTGCTTTGAGGCTGAACAAAAGAACAAGAGACTCTTTTTCCTCAGAGAAGAGTAAGAAGGGAGGGAGGACAGAGACGGGGAACTTTATAACCCCATTCTTACGACAGGCGATAATTAACATGCGCCACTTTGCTCCAGACCCAATTAGTGTTACCATTTTGTCTCTGCGGTAACAGGCCAACAGCAGTCTTACATTGAAGGAGCCCTGATCAAATGGTTAAATAAGGAAGACTTTACCAGCCAGCATTCAGTCACTTCAAGTGTATTCACTTCAAGCACAGTGATGGAACCCATGTTAGTAGAATGGATAGGCCAACCTTTGCCTGTTATTACCACACTGGATGAGAAATCATTAGTCCGTTGGTTGATCTGTCTTGATACTACAGTATATGTCGCTCGATCTCGGGTTCATTCACATGAACGGAGGAAGGAGATTAACTCTGGATTCGGCGATTAGTGCATTTAAATCTTTAAGGGCTATTTCACTAGCAAGGACCGCACCATCAATGAGATGCGTTTAACAATAATGCGTGATGCTTGAATAGTTGTAGTTCATCCACGTATCAGAATGCATTTGGGGAGCTTCGTCAGGGAATCTGCCATATAGCACCCGGGCACAGTGAACCCGGGGGTCCAGGGGGTCCTCCCCCAGAAACATTTCAGTTTCAGAGACTTTGAAATCTGCATTATGGTGACTTTAAAATAATTAAAATAACAAAATAATTTTTGGAAGTACACTGCAACAGCATTTTATATTACACTTTTAATTTTACCTTTAATTCTCAGGAAAGAAAACTGAATAATTCGCCACTCTGGTGTCAACTTGGCGTTTGAATCTCTGGTATAAACTAATATTCATCATTCATTTTTTGCCCCTGCTTGAGTATTTCTTTCAGTTAGCTCTCTCCATTTCTCTCTCCGTCTGAAGATCTTTTCAGACACAACGTGACAACGTGACAACGGCACAACTGCGCTCTGAAACCGGTTATTTCCAATGGCTTGCGCTGCGCCACGACGGCTTCTCGCTGCGTCGAGCAAAGCCCGACTTTGGGTGCTGCACGGCGAGCGCAGCTCAAACTATCGCATTGTCGCGAGCAAAGACTGCTCTCTTCCGCCAGGAAACCACATTTGGTGTAGCTCTGTTGTCGTTCGGTTTGGCAACAGTAGGGCTTATACACGCTGTACGGCGCCAGAAACAGGTTGAGATAGCGAAAAGGAGATAAAGTTTGAAAAAAAAAAAGATTCAGAAATCGGGAGAAATATAGGAGAATTGTGACCCTGGGACAAAACCATGTGTTCACAGGAAACATACAATTTCCGCTTGTTACACGCATACAGTCTATTTTCAAAATAAACTTCAAAAGTAGGCTTACTTAGTTTTTAGGTTTAGGCAACAAAAGTACTTGGTTAGGTTTAGGAAAACATTGCGGTTTGGGTTCAAATTAGTATGTTTGTTACTGTAACAAAACTACGGTAATTAGGTCAAAGTTGTCATGGTTTCACACGGGACAAGAAGAGTCTCCCAGGTGAAAGTCCTGACCCGTCCAACCTACTCTGACTTTCTCGCTCTTTATACTACGTCAGTTGCTCTGACGTGGATGGGTTTACATCGGAGTTAGTTGAAAGCCTGGTGCATCTCATATAGACGCTAAAGGGTACATCGGTGTGTCGGTATCAGACGCAGAGAGGCACTGACCCAGTGTCCGTATTTGACGAGTTGGGAGTGAGAACGGGTTGCCACTGGTATGGTGGCCACAGCTGGAAATGCACTTTACGTGTTGTCTGGGATCTTACTTATGACCTTCCCACTCCTCTTCTGTCAGCAGTATGCCAATAAAATGGCAGCTGCCGACAAATGCCCTTCCCCTCGCTCCCCTGAGATCACAATATTTAAAATACCATCTGTACCAAGTTATTATTATTCATTTATGTACAGTAGTGTAATTAGCATTTGTTCCATTTGGAGTAACTTTTTTTTTATTGTGGGACCTGAAATAGTGATATGGACACGTAGTGACGTAGTGGTGACTTCCAGATTGAGCTCTTAGTGAATGTTTTACCATCGTATACCACCTAAATCTGAAGAAAGCACTTGCTTTATTCAATGATACAGTGCATGCTGTCGGAGACAGGTCAACTCTATAGTAGGATATAAGTGAAAAGGCACCTGGACAGGGATACTAAGTTGACCAATATGAAATAAAATCTTGAAACTCTTGAATCCAGATGTTCTCCTAAACACAATTAAACAAGAAGAAAATCCTCAGTCTTTCTCGTCACACGATTGATTGCAAAATGACAGAAGAAAATTTAAATTGACAAATCTAAAGAAAAAGTGATTTTCCTTCTCCTCCCAACAGGAATTAAAGTGATCGGTGGAGTGAAGGAGCAAACCGGAGAGGAGTTTGGAGTCTACGTCAAACGGATTTTACCAGGTGGCCTTGCATCAAGTGATGGTAAGTCCTGTGTCCTCCAAGGGTACGTTTTCTTGTCAGTGTAAAAAAAGCTAAAGCGTCTGTACCCATGTAAATGATATTGCTATATCCCCGCACAACCCCCCCCCCCCCCCCCTTTTTTCTATTAACTTATTTGTTTATTTGATTTATTATTATTATTACTTTTTTTCTCTTTGTATTATTATTATTAATTTTTTATTTTTATTTTATCCTATTCTTTTTTTATTCATTTATTTATTTTTATTTTTATTTTTATTTTTATTTTATTTCAATTTTGAATGCTGATGTTGTTTTCTCTAGTGTACTTTTTGTGTTCGTCTCTAAGCTCAACTACTTAAAAATTTGTTTAGGAACTATTGTAATTACGAAATGTAAATTGCATATACGAAAACAACCTAAAAAAAAATGGGAAAAAAATAAAGTATAAAAAAAACAAAGCTAAAGCACGTAATGATCCATTCTGAACTGACACAAGAAAAACATTCTTTGCTGCAGTTTTTTTACCGTAGAAGCTGCACAATCCGTACATTTCAAATTGTTGTCTTCAAATCCATTTGAAGAGTCGAGGGTTCATCAGAAGTTTTATATTTAAAATCAATCGCTGTCACTTTTTTTTTAGCTATCTTTACACCATCAAATCAAATTATCTCTTTTTCTCAAAACACATTACAGACTCAATATCAGATTAATACGGAAAAAAAAAAAAATCACCAATCTGCATCAATCAATCATCTGTATATTTAAAAGGGAACATATGTTTTATTATTTTTGTTTTACTACTAGAACATGTTTACATGTTTTAATGTTTGAAAAACACATTAATTTTCTAATCCTGTCTGTTTGAATATACCTGTATTTACCCTCATTTTGAAACGCTCCGTTTTAGCGCCTGTGTCTTTAAGACCCCCCCCTCCTGAAAAAAGCCCAGTCTGCTCTGATTGGCTGGAGAGAAAAATATGGTGCACCTTTGCAAAGGTAGTTCTCAAGCTGTGGGCGGTTATATTGTAATGAGCCTGCATGTGACATAGGAAGAGGAGCCAAATCTGAACAGTTCGTTGAATCACATGTTTTCTGATCTAGACATCCCACAAAAAAACTGACTGGGTCGTCTTATTTCACAGTTTGTGGGTTGGTAGGAACTCCAGATACCCAAATGTATGTGTTCAGGCACTGAAGAAGGGACTTTTTCTTGACATGTCCCCTTTAAAAAACCTACACGTCCTTGCAGTGCTCCTGTGCTGTATTGTTTATTTAGTTTATTACATCTACTTGGAAGTACCTGATATCAACTGAAGCTTGTTAATCTGCACGTATAGCCGTTATTGAACACATTGGTCAAGTGAGTCATGTTGTGAGGAAATTAGATGCCGTGTGTGATGATGACAAGTAACTAGAATGATGTTCTCACTCCCATTGTTGGAGAACAAGACTGTAGACTGTTGGAAACATGGCCGTAGAGTGTGTGATGTCAGCCAGACGGTTGCAGGGTTGGTTATGAAGCCTGGATTTGGTTTTATTGTCTTTCTTGTCACTTAATGGAACCAGAAAATCCAGATTTACAAGGTGACGACGGACTATTATGTTTTATTATTGTTCATCGGTCTGCATATAAATACAAAAAAAGCAAAAGGGTCTGCATATGTTGTTGAAGTCTCCTGTCCCTGTATGAACTCACTGAGGCGTCTACTTGTGCTAATTTGCAAATCAGATGATTCATGAATGGAGTTTTGTAGGTAACAGATTTGGGAGTCTGTGCAGGTTTCCTGAATCTGACATCGGATACCTGATGTGCATTGTCCTTGGCCAAAAAGACACAGTTCCTGTGTCTTTCCTTTTCTCTCTTTCTTTGTCCTTTTTCTCTTCTTCTTCTTCTTCTTCTTCTTCTTCTTCTTCTTCTTCCTCGAGCGAGCATTGCAACCCTCTAGCAAGAAGACATACTATACACGTAGACATTTGTTGATTACCGTCACTGGCTACACGAAAGCTGATATTACTTTTACTTACATCAATGAAGTTCGAATTTAAACCTGAGCATACTTTCTTAAAAAGTAATTCTACGCAACTCTGATAAGCGATTACAGATAATGGATGGATGGATGGATGGATGGATGGATGGATGGATGGATGGATGGATGGATGGATGGATGGATGGATGGATGGATGTACAAGCTCATTTGGAGTGAAGAATCAGGTATAGAGTGTGTCATAGTTAACAATGATCACCCAGAAAGAAAATGATGCCATTGATATTTCTTGGAAGCATTAGCAATCTACTGTGTAATGTTAATATGCTTTTGGGGGAATAATTACTGAGCGTATCGCAAATTACCATGAGTAGTGCATTTGTTAAGTCTACAGATGTAAATGAGCTCAGCCGTGGTTCACCAGATTTGCATAAAGCGTTGCTAAATAAACTCTGATGCCGGACCGACCGGTCTGACGCGCGTCGAGTCTGTCTGGAGAGCACTGGAGCTGAATTATAAGAGAACACTCTTTGGGGACTGCAGGCGTACATTCATCCTGCAAGAAGCATGGCGGCATGTGAGCGGATATTGGATACATAGCCTGATGTCATCAACGCAAAGATCAGTGATTGACTGACAGGGGATTCTTACACTTCTTTAATGAGATTATTTCAGTAAACGGATAAAAAAAAATAGGCTAATACTTAGTTACTGGCTGCTTCAAGCGTGTCACTCTGGACTGGAGCTGCTGTGAAACATTTGTCTGGGTGCAGACATTTCAATCCGCCCACTCCACCAAGTGAAGGACAGTTCTGTCTGATATCAGGCAAGTGAAACATTATAAGTCAGGGAATATGCAGGAGGCCACTGAAGGAAATGGAGAGGTAAAGCAACAGGTTGTTGATTTGCTGCTCTTTTGTCTGGTGTTTGAAGATCTTTACCACTGAATAAATCTTTTAATCTGTGATTTTGCACAGTCAGCAGTAATAAACCAGGTGCAGCAGCTATATGTAGAATGTTCCCTTCCCTCCCATTTAAAAAACAAAAAAATACATATTGCATGAAACCAAACCGCAAATTTTACGCGGTTCCACTTATCTTTCCCTTTACCAGCACAAAACCTCGCTGCAGTCCTTTAATACACAAGGACAGATGCAATTTGACAGTTTAGCGCCTAAAAAGGGCCACAAATATCCCCACCGTGTTTCTTTTTGCTTGAATGAAATATTAAGGAACAGAATCGAAGTGAGACACGATGGACATCCTGTCTGACTGAACAAGTCGTTTTGGAGCATCTCTCATGTGAATATGAATAAAAACACACCACAGCGTTGACATGGCCTACTTTCTCTGTGCTATAAATGATGGACAGAGGGCACATATACGGGGGTGAACTGTTTGTACTCAGAAATCATAACAGCTTGAGATTCTTTAATTTGCATTTAGAGTAAAGTTGAGGGACATTTCTGCTGCAGTCAGAACAGCAGCAGAAATCTCACTTGTCACCACTGCTCAATAACAGACTACATTTTCTGTTACTTCCCAATGACTTCACATAAAATACCTGCAATATTTCAATATGAATCGAACTAAAAGTTGTACTTGAAGACTTCCTCATGACCTGAATATGATTACATTACTGAGACATGAAACATCTCACTGAGACTTAGGGGGTTCAGGAAAAACTTGACTCAACACAGTGTCGCTCTCAGTGATGGCCCAGTTATTCTTAACTATGATCGGTTCAGCATGAGTGCTGTATGTCGTGACAAAAAAATGGGCGAGACAAAAAAATTGCATGAAGTTGGACATACGGATATACCAAGCTACCAAAAGGGCCGACAGATTACGTGGGAACGCACCTTTAGTCATTTGGGTTTTGCCCTGCAGCAGCTATATAATGATTTATATCACATTCTACCTTCAGTGGATCTAATTAGATTTATCTTTTTACACTTAGTTATTCAAAGTCTCATCGGATAAGATCACCAGCTAAATGTTGAAAAATTCAAATGAAAAATGTAACGTGCAAAGCTGCAGCGAACAGAAGTCGGTCACACGGAGGTTTAATCCTTATCTCCAAAGTCTGCTACTGTTGGCCAGAAAAGTAGAGGAGCGAGACAGGAGGTAGAAGAATGTGGAGTGTTTCTTAAGGACACAATGTTTCAGGTGACTGTAAGCCAGACTGGGGATGAAACGTCATCCCATCATCACAGATCCAAGAGGTGGAAAAGTGGTGACCAGGTGGAGTGATGGCCAGACTGCTAGCAGCACACTGGGATCTGATACATCATGTTAGAGTTCAACGTATCCATGTGAAGAATTCCAACCCTTGTATAATTCTATCACACGACTGAGTGGATGTATCAGCTGGTGTTCTGTTTGGTTGGAAAGAAGTTGGAACAGGCGTTTTCACTTCTTCAGCTCGAGACCCAAAAGAGAAATTCGGCGTCTCCCCAAACTTACAAAAACGCATCATAAAATTCCAATAACATCTACATTTATTAACTAATGATAAAGAACACAACAAACCATGAATTTAAAATGTATTTATTTCATTAGAAGTTTCTCACCACCTCATTATGAACTTGAAAAATGAGACCATAGAAGCGGTAAGGTGGCAATACACTCGCTGTCAGCTGTAGTGGAGTGTGGAAAGTATATAAAGTACATCATATCAACAATCATATTTGCTGAGCTGAGTGTAACGTGGAGTTTCTCACCACCTCATAAAATATGTACATACAATGTTGTACTCTCCTTTCTATTTCTCACCTTTCTCATCTCTCCATTTCTTGCCCCCTCCCTTCGTCCCTCGGCCTTAAACCCATAAACATTTAGTAACATTCTGATTCATTTTAGAGGCTGACCTGACATGCTAGAAGGCCAAGGGGTATTATATTATTTCATCTAAGGCCCAATGGCATCCAATGGGAAGTCTGTGGCTGGTTGAAGGGCTTGGTTTCTGGATATTATCATTAAAAATCTCACTTGTCACCACAAGAATTTCTGACATTCGTCCGGCATGGATTGTGACACACATAGACCCTGAAATAACATAAACGTAATACACACAATACTGACTCTTCCACCATTGAATAATGTTGAATAAATGCCCTTAACTGCCTAATCCACATTAGAGACAAGCCTGCGAATTGGGGACGGAATGTCAGAATGTCAGCCGCAGCTAACGAGATAACGTCAGCAATCGCGGCTAACACTGACAAGTAGCCTAATGTACTTAGCTAGTGAGCACACTAGTCACCAACTAACAGACATAAACGAAATAAACAATTCAAATGCTACACAAGCAATCACATGACTGACTTTCCCACTGTCAAAACACTGTCTCTTGAAAGTCTCTTCTTTGCACAGGAAAAATCCTTTTGACTCGCCCCGATGCTGTGAATGCAGAACCTTATTTAAATCATTTGGTCCTAAAAGTTGTAAAATGCAAATGAGTTATTTCCCTTCCTCCGTTCTTGTGAATGAGACCCAGACCAAGGCTGGACCTCGGTTAGTTTCATAGGAACGCTGTATCTAGTTCTCTTCATACATCCATGCTTTATGTGTAGGCTTTGTAACTGATGTGCAATATTCTACAAGTTTCTGATGCTGGTAGAGTTTGTTGAAAGTGGAGTCAACATTGAGCAAGTTATAAAAAAAAAAGGCCCAGATATCTGCTCATTTCAGTAACACGCAACTAAGGCCCTGTTCAGACCTGGCATTGACATGCGTCCTGAGTGATCCGATCACAAGTGGACAGCTCTGGGGGCGCCCCGGTAGCTCACCTGGTAAAGCGGGCGCCCCGTGTGCCAAGGCTGAGTCCTTGCTGCAGTGGCCCGGGGTTCTAATCTGACCCTTTGCTGCATGTCATCCTCTCTCTCTCTCTCTCTCTCTCTCCCTCCCCCTTTCTGAACTAGCACTATCTCTGTCAAATAAAGGCAGAAGCCAAAAAAAAAATCTTAAAAAAAAAAAAAAACAAGTGGACAGCTCTAGGTACGTCTGTTCACATCTGGCATTAGAATGCGTCTCCACATGCGTCTCTTCAGTGGCCACTTGTGATCCGATCTCACTTCCCCGCTCTATATGCAAATAAACACATAGTAAACACACGGCTAATACAGCAGACGCTGTGACGTAATATTACATCAATGTCATTAGTGATATCTACATATTCGTGACTGTTATTCGTAATTTGGGTACATTTTATTAACATCAAAATAAAGGCTTATAGCGGAGCTCTAAATCCCACAGCAGGAATCCTCTTGTCCTGTTATCATCCTTGTCAGTACATTGTGTACTGAACTACATACTGTTATACAAGTTCTTCTTAGCTGATACCTCCTCTGTGAACTAAAGGACTAAAGACCACCCGACCCTTTCTCTGACCTCTGACAGGAACCCTGATGCCGGGGGACCAGATCTTGGAGGTGAACGGGGACAGCCTAGTAGGAGTCACAAGTGAAAGGTAGTCTCAGTAAAGAATTACTACTGCTCTTGTTGTTCGTTAAAGCACACGAGTGACTGAGGTGATGCTGTAACAATAATAACGTAAATGTGTGTTTGTTTCCACAGGGCTGTGGACATCTTGAGAGGCGCCTCTGCAACCAATCTCATGCGTCTTCTCATTGCCAGAGATGAGGAAGCAAAGTAAGCAAATGTCTCTGTACAGTATACGATACAGTACAGTTGATGTGGTGGCACGCTGGTTCTCACAGTGCTTGTCAGGGGATCCATCATTTCGTGATTATTTTTCTCCAACCCTAAAATACATTCTTAACTTCCTATACCGCATTTCATACTTTCATATTTGAATATTCAAAGTGCTTATTCTCACCCTGGTGTAATTAGAGATTTCCTTTGTAATTTTTCAAACACACAAGCTATAACGGATCGAGATTTCTGATAAATTATAAATTATTCACACAACCATTGAATAACAAGGCAAATGTATCAGCTCAAATACTTGCATGTAATACATATAAGACACATACAGTAGTATTGATTGGCACGGCAAAGCGTATATTACTGATATTACAGAGGCTGGTAGTATTAGTGCTCAACCAGCTTTCTAATCTGACCGCAGCCAGTTTTGGTGAAAACAAGGTCAGTGCCAGCAGTCAGCATCACAGGCCTCATCTCTCCCCCCATTGAATCCACTTCACACATCATGATCCTTAATTGTAAATTGACAAAGGTAGCAGTGGATTTGCATATTTAAATGAGCAAGACATGTCAGCCCTGATAGTTCCTAAAAAAATTTGGTATTTTTTTTTTGCCTGTGAGCGTAATCCTCAGTGAAGCGACTCTGATGCCGACATGATTTGCGCCTCAGAGGATATTACATGCCAGAAATTAGAAGTTAATAGTGGGAATAGCAGCAGTGTGACACAGCCGTCAGAAGCACTACTGTGGATTTATTGGGCAGATCCTAGTATGAGTAAGTAGAACTGCATGAATGTGAGTGCTGACATGCGACACCCTACGATTTATGAAGGTTAAAACGTGAATGTCTTGTGTAGAGTAGTTTTCGAGCTGATGAGTACTCTAATGTAGTGATGGATTCCTACAAAGTGGTGTCAGTGGTGAGGTAACCCCCCGCCCCTCCCCTTGTCTTTGTGGTGGAATGACAGCAGACTAAGGGAGGGAGGAGAGAGAGCTTAACCTAGGGGCTGTGCTCCTGACGAGATGAGCCTTGTGTGTTAATCTGTGCTCTGTGCTTTAACTACCCTCCCGGAGCAGAGGATGGAGCAGGAGCTGGAGGGGAGGAGAGTGGATGGCAGTGGGAAGAGAGGGGGATTATGCCTGTCTGTCTGTCTCCATCTCCCCCTCAACAGATTTCCTCTACTTCTTTTAAAAACAAGTCAAAACTAGCTTAGTGCTTGCTACACACTTACCAGCTGTGACAGCCTGTAAATATGAAAAGAAAATCAATTC
Organism: Sebastes fasciatus; assembly: GCF_043250625.1. Classification (NCBI taxonomy): domain Eukaryota; kingdom Metazoa; phylum Chordata; class Actinopteri; order Perciformes; family Sebastidae; genus Sebastes; species Sebastes fasciatus. The sequence continues at coordinate 5,101,240 of NC_133807.1, read as the reverse complement.
ACGGTACTATTATCATCATAACCTCAGGAAAGACTTCTCTCTTTAACAAAAGGTCAAAATTCACCAGAAACGATGATGATGAAAACGATGAAATGGATTGTCTAGGGGACTGTAAAGCCAAAGTTACCATGGTTCCGCTAGAGTCCCCGTGACGTGAATGTCGTCATCAGAGGGTGTACCCCAGGAAGAGCGCCGGTCGTTGATGCCAACTTTCTTAGTGGCCACACGGCGGTATTACAAATTCTGTGTCTGTCACGTGATGCCATTGGTCCCAAAAAGACTTTTTCCCCATAGACTTACATTGGGAAAGACACGTCTGTAACTCGGCGGATAATTTTTTTTTTTGAGGTGAATCAACTTCCCCGTACGAACACCTAAATAGCCCTTATTTAAATCGTTAAGTTTTTAAAGTTGTAAAACAAACTAACAGCCGAATCCAGAGTTATTTCCCTTCCTTTGTTCATGTAAATGAGACCCAGACCGAGGCTGGAGCGCAAGCCGTGACGACGGCGTGACGTTGGGACTCCGTGACCGAGTCATGTGACTGAGCGGACACTACTGCACATGTTCCGTGTTGCCCAACATCCGGGTACTTTTCCAGGCAGAAGTGGAACCATTTAGGCTTCATGCGCCACTGAGCAACTTTCATAGGAATGAACGGGGCCCCGCCTCCAACGCTGTATCCAGTTCTCTTAGTACATCCATGTGTACTACGTGTAGGCTCTGTGCGGACGACAGCATACTGCCGATTTGTTGTGACCGTGCGGCCACTTCCAGGGATCACAACATTCCAGGTGTTACACTTGTGAATTTGTAGAGCAATGTTGGTGATATGGTGTGGTCATATCGTTATTACGAGTTCTCTGGCACACACATGAAGACATGCAAATACATGCCATGTGCATTTTTGTGCTGACTGCAGAGAGTGGTAACACAAGTCTCCTCCTTGGTCGAATCGTCTACAAAATCATCTGTTATTTGTACTGAGAATACAGCTGTTGGCAAGAGGAGATCACAAACACGTTTCCGGGATATTTTGGCTTCACTTCTGTGGACAATGGGAGGAAGTGGAGGCACGTTGTCCATCTTTATGTACAGTCTGTGTCTTTAACATGTTTGTTAGGCCTTTAAGTCCCAGTAAAACAGCAGTTATAATGTGACTGAAATGAAATGGAATATGTGGTCAGGGTAGAATTACTAGAGGGATTTGATTTGATTTCTCAAATGTGGATGTGACTTAGCAAGCACGAGTCTCTGGAGAACCAAAGCAGTACACAGTTGTAGAGGACCGTTGGTCTCCACCCACGCCTCCCTCATCCGCGTTGTTACCAGGAGGCGGAGGATGATTGAGAAATGAATAAATTAGAACTCATATCTTAAGAAATCAGTAGGTAAAAGCGTTGATTACATTTCCTAACACCCATCTCTAAAACATGATATTGCTCCGCTAGCTGCAACGACACACGAGGTTGAGAGCAGTTTTTGATGGGTGGGGCTTAGCCAGTTGCCCCTAATCACACTTGATTGGATAGAATCATGTTTACACCCCCGAGTGCAAAGATGACAAAGATTAAAAGATTTGAACGTCACAGGAGGCGAACGATCAAAAGAATAAGTGTGACAGTTTGTCCGATTCTAAAGACTGCTTCATTGTTCTGATTATGTCCAAATGAATGAGCTGTCCCTGCTGTTGCAACCTTTAACCCAATCATCTGCTGCTCTTGCTGCTGCTGCAGCTGGTTATGAAAGAGGTGCGGCCTGAGGTCGTCTTTTTGTGCTGTCAAAGAACAATTTGTGTCCTTTTTTTTTTTTTTTTTTACCCGCGAGCCGATGTTACCGCTTATCATAATCTGCTTAGAAACGGCACATTCAAATCATCATCCACAGGGGATATCACATTGTTGTGTTGAACACAAACAAGGTGTTAAGCAGACAACTGAAGCGTGACATAGGATAATAATAATAATACTAAAAGTTACCATAACTTATTCCCATGCCCTAAACCATGATGATAAAAAGACTGCTGTGCCTTCTACGTCACAGACTTACATAATGTGACATGCAGATTTAGATATTATAGGTAGCCTATTGTATATTTATATGCAAAAAAACAAGTTGTATATTTTATTAAATATTAAATACATTCAATCAGCTCTACTCTTTCCATTTAGAAATCAGAAATGTAACCACTCTAATGATTTAACATGTTGTATACCTCAGTAATACCTCAGTATACCTCAGTATACCTCAATTACTTTATTGATAGGGATATATTCAAGGTTAATTCTGGTTCAGACTCTGTCTTCGGCAATAAAACTGCTTGTCTTGTCCATAACTGACAAACTCTTATCCCCATAATGTTTCTCTTTTTGGTTTCCCTGAATAGGAGAGAGTTTGCTGAGTTGCTGGAGAAGTATGGATCTAATGGTAGCACGGGATCAACGCGCAACTCTCCCATACAGCAAGGTAGGCAAATCCCTACTTGAATGATACATTACACATTCTGTTTTATTTATTTTTTTCAAGCAGTCGCCTAACTGTAATTTAATGTTGGCATATCCCCTGCTCAAGTAAATGTATGTGAAATTAAATTTCCGTGTTCACACTGTACAAGTCTCTTTAACCCTTTGAGACCCGCGGGAGCGCTGCTGGCGATCCAGACTGGCTTTACTGTCTTTCAGAGACTGTAGCGGGCTTTAGAGCTAGAGTGTAGGTGCTGGTATCATATAAGGAATCCAGTGGTACCAACATGTTAGCTTCGCTTGAAAAATTGGCATGGCCATTTTTCAAAGGGGTCCTTTGACCCCTGACCTCGAGATATGTGAATGAGAACGGGTTCTATGGGTACCTACGAGTCTCCCCTTTACAGACCACTTTATGATAATCACATGGAAGTTTGTGGCAAAAACCATTGCATGCATTACAAATGTGTTATTTTTGCTTATTCTAAAAAATGGTGTATTTGAATATTTCAGCATACTGAGGTCCCTTAACAGTCTGGGAATTGCATAAATTGGGCGTGACGGTAAATCTGGGACTTTGTGGATCCAATGAGCCCAATTGTATTCACGTGTGATGATGTTAGTCCCCATAGTAACTGAAACTTGACATCACTGTATAAACTGTGGTGACCTCTAGGATAATCACAGCCTCATGAAACTTTACAACCATAAACTAGAGACCTAGAGCATTCAGAGGATGGATGGCTTTCCAAGATAGACTGACAACAGAAGTGCTCGCCATCCAATCGCCGAAAAATGCAATTCTTGCAGAAATCTCCAAATGTTGTTGATACCAAATCACAGCATGGCTTTTTCTTTGATGTTCCTCGAGGTCTTGGTGTCTTAATGTGGTATTTTGGACCGATTATTTTTTTTATCAGTTTTTGAGTGGTAAAAAAAAATGTGTTCAATTTAGCACTAAATCTGTGTACCAAATGGTATCAACCCAAAAATTGCTGCAACAACTTATGAGACATAAGCGAGCATGGGAATGGCCATCATGTAATTCCATCATAATGTTCTAAGCCCTTATACACTTTCACTATTTGTTCTGTATTTGACAGAGTACTAAGCCTAAAGGGTAGATGGAGTAAGTCTGCCTTTAAAAATGGCTTATGACAAGTGCACTTGTCCATTACACAATTGCCAACATCTGTTTCAGTCGGAAGGAGGCAGCCAGATGGTCTGGTCAGGTCTGTGCAGGGGATGGTGTTGATGCATCACGGTACATCTATTTTTGTGGGTATTGAAAATATTTTTGCGGAGAGAGTCCAGAGAGCTCCAGAATGAGGATACATGGAGTTATCCTGTTGATATACAGTTACTGTGGTTGGCTCACCACACGCTCAAAGATTACAAGGTGAGATACCGCAAGGGTTAGGGTTATGCTTCAAATGAACTAATTCGTAAGACGTGTTGTCCGACCTTGTTGGAAATCAAAAGTGTTTGTAGTGGTTCCGAACAGCCACGCTTGAAGGTGGGGAGCAAAGCCAGTCGTCATAGAGACGGGCGAGATGCAATAATGGTATGAATGTGGGGATATTATTACATATGTTTTCAGGTAGTCCCGGAGGGCATTCACATGTTGCACTCGGTTGTACACGTGAAGAGTGACAGAAATGGTTTTGTAAAATGAGAGCTTAAGAGAGACGTTCAAACCCTGGCTCTTTTCTCACCTCTGCACAGCTGGCCAATCTTGAGGTAGATATGAATGTGTGATTGTAGTTGGGGAAAGTGGGTTGATTTACCGAGTTGATAACCACCTTCATAGGACCGTTTAGCGTGATCTCGTTTGTTAGGGTTAGTTAAGCCAGATAACGAGAAGATACCCTGGGTATGTCGAACTTGCTTCGTAGTACAGGCCTCTGGAGGAGTTACCATTTCCTCCACAAGAAGCGCAACAAAAGGCCACAATTTTAAGCCTTTAGGAGTTGCAGTGCAAATGATACTATAGTAAAGTACAGTAAAGTATAGTATAAAACACGTTGTTTATGGTGCACAAAATGATTAGAGCAATGTGATGCTCATTTTATGCCTGGTTTGGAGATGTAAACAACCAGACCCTGTTCATGTTAACAAACGTACTGTAATGACAGAATGTTTGAGTATTTTCTACCATGTTGTTGTGCCTTGCTTTGCACCCCAATTACTCACTTCAGGAAGTAAGAGCTCTGTGTGTGATAGCTCACAAAAATGTCCTTTCAACTCATTTTATCAAAGAATCCATGGCATCCTTGTTTACTGCAGAATTTCAGCATTGAATAACCTCCCCAATGTGAGATTTACCTTTGAATCTGAGGACAGGAAAGAAGCAGATGTTTACCCCAGGCAGTGGATAAAAAAAAATTAAAAAAATTCTGGGGCATATTTGGGCTCCTCGGCAGTTGGTTTGGTCAGCATATTGGGTATTATTCAGTGCTTAGAGAGTCGCTCAGGCTTGAGAAATGTTTAACAGGAACATAGAAATTTTTTCGGTGAAGAGCCTCAGTGCAAGTTGAGCCATCTGTAGCAGCAGCTAATTGTTGAAGACTTCTATTTCAGTACAGTATGTCTGAAATGTTCAAAATGTTTTTTTCCCTCCTCTTATTTTCTTAGAACACACACACACTGGCCATCATGTTTGCTTACTAGCCCTCATCTAAATAAGTACTTATCCAGTATAAGTAATTATTTAGATACGTATCTAAAGCCATCTCTTACCACGTTGACAATTGTTGATTGTACACCTCCTAGGACAGCACAGGTTAAACGACTGTCCTCACTTTTTGTCTATTTTGTTCTTTCTTGCCATTCCAAAGGAGGCCGCTACCTGGATAGCACGTCATCTGGTTCCTCCTCTCGATCCCAGAGTCCGTTGCTGTTGAGCCCGGCGGGCTCTCAGAACATGTACAACAATGGGCCCATGCTGCGCTCCCTCAGGTAAGATCTGTTTGTACAGGATTCCCATCAGCTGCTGCTCTCCTTGTTGTTAAGAGACTGAGCTGGGGAGTTGTGGCTAACAACAACTAACAACTAACTGTTTTGTAGATTTGTATCCATGTGTCATTATTACTCTTGGCAGGTGGGCAGTTGACATTAAAGGTCCCATATTATAAAAAAGCGATATTTTCATGTTTTTTTATTATAAAGCAGGCTTAAGTCCTATATAAATTGAAATGCTCAATCCACAGGGAAATACACACAGCCCATATTCAGAGACTCTGCATTTGAAACAAGCTGTCAGGATTTCTGTCCATTTGTGATGTCAGGAATATACAATATTTAGACCCTTTACACAGATTTAAACGTAAACATTCTAAATGTGTCCCAGTTTATCCCTGGTTGCAGTGTATGTGAATGTCATCAGCTGACAGGAAGTACACATGGACCCAAGCTGTTGCCTAGCAACACAATTCTGTTGCAATTTCGTCGCAATTCCGTCGAAATGCGCTAAAACAGAGCGTTTAAGGCAGAGGGTAAATACAGGCATATTCAGGCCGACAGTATGAGGAAAATAAAGAGTTTTTTGAACATTGCATCATGTAAACATGTTCTAGTAGAAACACAAAATACAAGAATGATCCTGAAAATGAGCATAATATGGGACCTTTAAATGGTAACAACTTACTTGAAGGGGTGTGCATAATGACACCGTCATAACAATGAAGGGGGATTTATGAATCTTTAAAACTTATCCTTTAATGTTATGTATTAGTCAACACATTCTCACTCCCAGCTCGTCAAATACCGCAGCTGGGTCACTTGCGTTACTTTTGGACGTGTCAGGGACGGCGTTTCAACATACGCTTGTTACATGCATAGTGTCCTTTCAAAATAAACTTCCGTTTTCACAGGAAGTTAGGTTTAGGCAGCACAACCACGTAGGTAGGGTTAGTAAACTGACGTGGTTGACGTTAACTTTACTGACTAACGACTCATGTGACTCACGGGGACTGACTAAAGACTGGTGTGACTGATGTCCCGCAGTCTAAAGACATGCAGGTTAGGTTCGTTGTTGACTCTAAATGTCCCGTAGGTGTGAATGTGAGCATGAATGGTTGTCTGTCTCTGTGATAGTCTGGCGACCTGGCCAGGGTGCACCTGACCGTGCCTTCATTCCCAAAAATAGAGCCCCTCTTCTTTACCTCAAAGATTGATGTGTTTGTGTGTCTTTGTGTTCTCAGTCATCCAGGTGAAGGAGTGATTCAGCTCATCTCAGTGGCGCGATCCAGCAGTTTGGGTATCACCATCGGAGGAGGCTCCAACAAGCCCGACGGCCCTGCTGTCTTCATCCAGGAGGTGCTGTCTGGAGGAGACTGTCACCGGGTAAGAAATGAAGCCACCAGCCTAAAATACTCATGAAACACCTAAAACTGCAGACATTGAATGTGAAGGAAAGATGAAGGGTGTAGTGAAGGGAGTGATGTTGCTCCGAGCCATACCAAGATGTTTTCACTGTGTAAATAAGTAAAACTGTATTATAACACACAATATTTTTGACACACATCCATCACTGACTTATATACATTATACGCGTTAACATGTTAGCAAGCTCTTGCTGACTTACATAACCAGAAGACATATTCTCATGGACTATGATATGATAACAACAGTACAAATCATATTGTTACTTGAGGAACATGACACATTGAATTTGATATGCTCACTGTACCCCATGAGCACTGACTGGAGGATGCAGGAAGTAAAGAGTGCATGTGCAGACCTCTGCAGCTTTGGCCTTAGATTAGTGTGAAATACTGCTTAGCCATGCCTCAGGTCACAGGCTGCTGATCCTGTTTCTGTCCGGACATACAGTAACAGCCTGTCACCACAAATATATGTATGACCATCCAGACACACATTTATTGAATTCATACATACCACAGACCTTTACATGTTTAGTGGCCCTCAAACTCTCACTCACTCACTCACTCACTCATCTTCAACCACTGATCCGGGGTCGGGTCGCGGGGGCAACAGCTCCAGCAGGGGACCCCAAACTTCCCTTTCCCGGGCCACATTAACCAGCTCTGACTGGGGGATCCCGAGGCGTTCCCAGGCCAGTGTGTAGATATAATCTCTCCACCTAGTCCTGGGTCTTCCCGTGGCCTCCTCCCAGCTGGTCGTGCCTGGAACACCCCCCTATAGGGAGGCGCCCTTCTTACTAGATGCCCGAACCACCTCAGCTGGCTCCTTACAACGCAAAGGAGCGGCGGCTCTACTCCGAGTCCCTCACGGATGACTGAGCTTCTCACCTTGTCTCTAAGGGAGACTGCAGCCACCCTCCTGAGAAAACCCATTTCGGCCGCTTGTACCCGCGATCTAGTTCTTTCGGTCATAACCCAGCCCTCATGACCATAGGTGAGAGTAGGAAGGAAGATCGACCGGTAGATCTGGAGCTTTGCCTTACGGCTCAGCTCTGTTTTCGTCACAACGGTGCGGTAAAGTGAATGCAATACCGCCCCCCCGCTGCTCCGATTCTCCGGCCAATCTCACGTTCCATTGTCCCCTCAGTCGCGAGCAAGACCCCAAGGTACTTGAACTCCTTCACTTGGGGTAAGGACTCATTCCCTACCCGGAGCAGGCAATCCATCGGTTTCCTGCTGAGAACATTGGCCTCAGATTTAGAGGTGCTGATCCTCATCCCGGCTGATCCTCATGCAGCCACCCTCCTGAGAAAACCCATTTCGGCCGCTTGTACCCGCGATCTAGTTCTTTCGGTCATAACCCAGCCCTCATGACCATAGGTGAGAGTAGGAAGGAAGATCGACCGGTAGATCTGGAGCTTTGCCTTACGGCTCAGCTCTGTTTTCGTCACAACGGTGCGGTAAAGTGAATGCAATACCGCCCCCCCGCTGCTCCGATTCTCCGGCCAATCTCACGTTCCATTGTCCCCTCAGTCGCGAGCAAGACCCCAAGGTACTTGAACTCCTTCACTTGGGGTAAGGACTCATTCCCTACCCGGAGCAGGCAATCCATCGGTTTCCTGCTGAGAACATTGGCCTCAGATTTAGAGGTGCTGATCCTCATCCCGGCCGCTTCACACTCGGCTGCGAACCGCCCCAGTGCGTTGCTGAAGGTCACGGTCTGATGAAGCCAACAGAACCACATCATCTGCAAAGAGCAGAGACGCAATTCTAAGGTCCCCAAACCGGACACTCTCTTCTCCCCAGCTGCGCCTTGAGATCCTGTCCTTGAAAATCTTAAACAGAATTGGTGACAAGGGACAACCCTGGCGGAGGCCAACACCCACCGGAAATTTGTTTGACTTTGTGCCGACTATACGGACACAGCTCTCACTTACAAAGACCGGATGGCTCATAGCAGCAACCCCGGGACCCCATATTCCCGCAGTACCCCCTCCCCCCCCCCCCGCAGGACTCCCCAGGGGACGTGGTCGTAAGCCTTTCAGAACAACATCAGAATGTGTAACTGTTCCAAGTAAAAATTATCTTCAAAAGGTTAGGTGGAGAAAGGTTTTGGATTGAAAGGATTTGGATAAATTGGTTTATTTGGGAAAATTCAAGCAGTTGAACTCCTTCCTTATTTTTTCTAAAACACAGAATACATTGAATATTTCTCTGTTATCTGTAGTGTCACCATGTCTCCCTGAAGGAAATTACCATGAGGTGACAAACATAACAGTCCTGCCTGTTCATTAATTCCTATTGAATATTTAGGCATTCATGCTGGATTAAAGAACATTAAACACACACTGCATATTTCTCAGTGTTTGTGTTGTTTCACTGTCAGTGTTGCTCTATTAGAGGAGTCCCAGAGTCCCAGAACAGACACACTACACCAAGTGTGAAGGTCAGCCATCAAGCTAGGACTCTGCTTAGGGCATCACCCTGCTGCTGCTCCCCCATCACACACACACACACACACACACACACACACACACACACACACACACACACACAACACATTTACAATGCAGAGGATTTTGCCTTGCATACTGGTAGATCTGTGCATGCTACAAGAGCAGCAGCAGCACCTGCAGTCCCTATCTGGTGCGTGGCATCATCGCTCACAAATGTATAGTTTCTTTTAGAGTTTGAGGACTATTTTCAGCAGAGGATTAATCTACATTTGGTGCTCTAGTGAGTGTTTCCACTAACAGGAGGTGTGTGTGTTTGGTGTGGCTCATTTAGATGTACACACACAAAACTTGGATTAAGTTTTTATTGTTTTTTTCTTGGATTTGTTGAAAGTGTAGAATACCACCAGACTTACACTTTAATCCCCGGATCATTACACATCCAATTTTTATATCCTGAGAGAAGCTGGCTATTTGTTGTAAGACTGGCTAATAGAAGGGGGCTGAAGGAACTTGCACAGGAGTGCACTGGGGGAAGCATGTAATGGTTGAGGTGAGAGAGAGAGAAAAAAAGTAAATGTTCCATTAATCTTAATGGGAAGTTGCTGTTCAACATGATGCATGAGCTCTGTACCCTGGCCACAGTGTCTCAGGGAATGTAGGGAACACAGTCATTTGTGCTTGACAGAAACTAGGCAACAAGTGCTGGATACTGCAACCTCACAGGAGGCCTATACCATCCCTTTGTCTGCTTAGGAGAGAGAGCAGCAAATGAATGCTATACCTATGGTTAACATGAAGGCTTCATCAGTAAGGCACACTCTGGTTTGTCAGGTTGACATAGACTGTGGAATGCTGACTGTACCGAGTATCAACCGTCAGATTAGAGAAGAGAGAGACACAGTTAGTATCCTAGCAGAGAAAAAACATCTGAAAAATGTAATATCACTTTCAAAGCAGGAACTCACTCAGATCGCCTCCCATCTGTCAGGAAGTTACCCTCTCACAGATTGAAGGGGAATTGGAACGAAGATGTTGAATTAGCGCCAACAATGACGGCCTTACCGTGATAGGCAGGTGCACTGAAACAAGCCTACACACCCCTCCGTTTGCACATATTGCTGCCGCCTTCCTTTTCTCCAGCTTCCCCTGCTTCTCTCTCTCCAATCCCATCCTCCTCGCCTCTCTGTCCGCCCACTCACTGTCAACTGTGGGCAAAATGACAGGGAAGCAAAAGAGGAGAATGGAGGGGTAGAGACAGAGAATACTGGAATGCGCTTGAAGAAAGCTGTTTCTAAGCAGCATGTGTCTTGTTGCATATGTCCTGCAAGGTTTTACATCATTCTTATTGAAGATGGCAGACGGGAGTCACAGAGAGCGCCTCAGGGCTAAGAATATATCCCATGATCCCTGTGGAAAGTTGTTTGAGACTGGCTTGTACCTTTTGGTACAGTATTTACAAAATGGGTTTCTATGTGTATTGTGACTTTTGCTGCAAATAGCTGTTACATGTTTAGATTTCCTCTCTCTATATAAGTTAAATCAGACACATCAACACCCATCTCCTCAACAGTTATACAGTTAGTTTTTATAAATTCAATTTCATTGGCCTTTTTTTACTATTCTAGCGTGATATACTATCAGAGAAGTTTGGTAGTATCTGTCAACTCTGATCAAATCTGATGTCAAGAGTTTGGGAGTCATCTTAAATTCTAATTTAAGTTTTTTATCTCATATCAGCACCATCATCAAAACAGCTTTCTTCCATTCGAAAAACGTAGCCAATATTTGACCCTTGTCGACCCAGAATGGAAAATTGGGAAAGTAGCCTTCGTTAGTTATGCTCCTAAACTTTGGAACATATGAGACATCAGGAAGTCAAACTTGGTTGTTTAAAACAGTTGTTTTAAGTCATTCCTTGGTTTGTGGACTACCATTTTGATGCCTTGAGTTTGGCATTTTTGCTGTCGCCATCTTGTTTTTTTTGGTGCCAGAAGTGACCATATTTGGACGAGAGGGTGGAGCTATGGAGAAGCTAGGCCCGGCAGGGAAACACATTCTCATCCCAACTCGTCACATAGCGTCGCTTTGTCACCGCCCCTGGTGTCACCGCCCCTGGTGTCACCGCCCCCTGTGTCACATTACTATCGGCATCAAAACCACTATAGTTAGGTTTAGGAAAGAAATACATGGTTGGGCTTAAAACTGCTATGGTTGTACAGTGAAAATGAGACTATGAATAGCATCACCACCGTGCAAGATGAAGTCACAAAACATTATAGGTGTGCAGTTGAGATCGAAATGAAAGGGGATAGGAAGTAAGGAAGGGGCCATTGGCTCCCCCACATTATTCCCTGGCCCGATTTGGCGTCATGGCTGGTGTGATCACATCGCAAGATGGTCTCTAGTTGTTTTGTTTTTTGCCCACAAACTCTGCTCTCATCAGCTTGGTTTCCAGCCGCAGCTGGCAGCCACAAGTCAGTGAAAGAGCTCTGATAAACCCACTGTACACTACCTGCCCAGCAGCAAACAGCAGACAGACACAGTTAGAGATGAGCTGGTGAACATGGTGGCTAAAGAGACAGATATTTATCTCAGGAGTTGGTGGAGACCAAAAACAGAGCTAAAAGAGTGTGAATATTGGACTTGCATCCATAAGGTGAACACAAACAAGACTCCAAATTAATATTGATGTTGCTCTGTGTCTGCTGGATGTGTTACTGTTTGCTTACATGTTCACCATGACAAATTTATAAGGTAATAATATGTCACATGTTATATGTATTTAGCTTGTAAAGTGTACACATACCCTCTTTTATAAGGTTCTTCTGACTAAAGAACAAATCATTTTCAACTTCATAGCCATCACTCCACACTCGCTGCCTTAATCCAGGTTCTCTCGGGGATGAGGTTGCAGTGCAGCAGGCATGTATGCATTCATGAGATTTCTCTTGGTCCATTTGTTTAATTTTTCACTGACCTACAGACTCAAAATCCCAGATAACAGATGGTGAATGGTACAGGCTAGTAAGACTACATGCAACGGTGTTAGAGACAGGGCACAGTAAAGCGACACACACTCTGTCATTAAGTCTCTTTAACGCACACACTAATGCCTGGCTCTATTACAACTGCTACTGACACTCACGTCGCAGCTTCTCAGTCTTCTGCTTATGGAAGCAGGTTGTCCATTTCCTCTAAATCCCAACTCTTAATCCCCCGTGTCATACAGGAAGCGAGCTACCATTTCATGCACTGTGACTTGCTGTATGGGATGAGTCAGCTGGGGAATTATGCAGCCATGCATTTATCAGAACTGTAGCTGTTGCTGTTCTCTCTCTCTCTCTCTCTCTCTCTCTCTCTCTCTCTCTCTCTCTCTCTCTCTCTCTCTCTCTCTCTCTCTCTATTTCTCTCTCTCTCTCTCTCTCTCTCTCTCTCTCTCACTCTCTCTCTCTCTCTCACTCAAACCAACCAGTTGAGGCAGATGGCCGCCCACCTAGAGCCTGGTTCTCCTCGAGGTTTCTTTCCATTAAAGGGGAATGCAAATCGTTGCTCATGGGGGAATATTGGGTCTCTGTAGATTACAGAGTATCTTCTAGACCGGCTCTATATGAAAAGTGTCATTAGATAACTTCTGTTGTGATCTGGCGCTATATGAATAACATTGACTTGACTAGTAGCTATAAGGTGGCAAAACCCTGCTTACTGGTAAGCAGACTTGTCCCAGACGATCGGACGGGTGTAGACAGTTCATGACGGAGCAGACGATCAGAAATGTATTTTGGTTCTGTACCATTCAGTTCTTTATAAACCAACAATTTTAAAGTCAGTTCTTTGACAAACAGGAAGCCAATGTAAAGATCTGAGAACTGGACTGATGTGATCCGCTCTTCTGGTCTTAGTGAGGACTCGGTAGCAGTAGCATTCTGAATCAGCTGCAGCTGTAAAGACATTACAGTAGTCGAGAACGGGAGAACAACATCCTGATGAGACATTAGTCCTTTCCTATTCTTGACACATTAAGCTGATAGTAGGCTGATTTTGTAATTTATCTTTTAATCCTTCTTCTTGTCCAAAGACAATCATTTCAGTTTTATCTTTAACTGGAGAAACTTCCGGCGCATCCATACCACCGATTTGTTCAATGCACCTACTTAGTACTTGTATCAGTCACCTGGTGATATCGTTGTAAAACCGTGTGTCGTCTGCATAATTATGGTAACATATTTTGTTGTTTTCCATAATCGTGCGCTAGTGGAACCTGTAGATGTTAAACAGAAGAGGCCCAAGATTGGAGTCTTGGGGAACTCCACATATATTTTGTATGCTCAGATATCACCAATCCACACAAAGTACTCCCTGTCACTGTGCCAGAAAGATTCCACCCAGTTTTCCAGTCTCTCCAGTATTATGTTGTCAAATGCAGCACTGAGATCCAATAATACCAGGACTCAAACTTTTCCACTGTCTGTGTTCATTCAAGACCTTAACACGAGCCGAGGGTGAGAATAGGGTGAGGGGATGAATGATATGGGCCAGTATATGGCCATTAGTGAGGTATCTAGATTATTCTTTTTTTTAAGAGTGGCTTACAGTAATAACTGCCGTTTTCAGCCTCAGAGTAGAGAAGTGTTGACTATTTGCAGAAGATCTGATGTCATGAAGTTAGAAACAGAAAAAGCCTGTAGGGAGAATATCACGGCAGCAGGAGGAGAATTTCAGATGTTGCACAATTTCCTCCAAGATTATATGGTTGATAGCATCAAACTATGTCATGTTTTACTATATTGGCAGTGGTCCACTAATAAACACCGCAAACATCATTGATCCCCACATGTAGAATACTTTTTTGTTTTTGTTTTTCTCTTTTATGTCACAGACCACAGCGCCTGGAAAGCAGTGTGTTTTAATTGTCTTGTGTTTCTGATCCATGTCCCACAACCAGAGTTACAGGTTGAATTGTCTCTTTAGATGTTTCTTTAAGCTTCTTTTCTTCAGCTCAGCATGACTAAAGGCTCTTTGTTGTGCAGGACGGACGTCTGAGGCCTGGAGATCAGCTCATTGCAGTTAACAAGGAGTCCTTGATAGGTGTGACCCACGAGGAGGCCAAAAGCATGCTGAACAAAGTCAAAGTCAGGTGGGTGGGTGCTCGTAGAACTCAAAGTGAGTTCTGTGAATTATGAGTGATCTGTGAATCTCTGCTCCCTCTGTACCTGCTTATGTCTTTGTATTTTTATGGATTGTATCTCCAGCCAAGAGGGTGTTGTGGAGATAGCCTTCATCCCAGGGAAAGGACTTTTTCCAAGCAGCACATCTCTCCACAATGGGGTCCAGCGAGCCGCAGGCAACAGCTACAACTCTGGACGCTTAAAAGTCCACATCAGATCACCTGAGGTCAGCTACGTTTGTTTTAGGCATCAAAAACATACCAGAATATGTCAAGGTTTTGAGCTTTTTGTCGGTGGATTTCCCGATTTTGTAACATTTTATTACGCCTCCACGCCGGCCACAGCCGTGGCTGTCCAATCTCACGAATGCAATATATCAACAACGCCGTGAGGGAATTCCTTCAAATTGGCACAAACGTCCACTTGGATACAAGGATGAACTGATTCGAATTTGGTTGTCAAAGGTCACTGTGACTTCACAAAACACATTTTTGGCCATAACTCAACAACTGATATGCTAATTATGACAATTTCGCACAAATATCGAACAAGATAAAATGATGAAGTGATGACAGTTTGGACAGCGGCACCAGAGGCAGTAATTCTAGTTACTCCAGCAACAGAAACAATTATGAAACAGCACTAACAATATTTCACAGTGAACAAAAAATAATTAGACATGGGTTTATAAAACACATCTTGTTTATGATAATCGATCAATATACTGATCAACTTAGAAAAATAGATAACAGACTGATTAATGCATTCTGCATTCAAAGGCTTTAAATTACTCAATATACAGTATATTTATAAATAACTAATTGTTACATTAAATGATGAAATGATCATTTCAGTGATGAAATAATTATTGAATTTTAAAATACAATTTCAAAACAAATTTTGAGATGGCTTTTAATCTTGCAATTCCATTTTAAAATTTATAATTCACACTTTAAAGTAAATAGACTTGATCATTTGCGTAATAGACAATTGTTTTTTTATTGTACTTTAAGTTTATTAATGCATCCTTTAAATGCAAATTGAATTAATCTATTTTTTAATTACTTCTGATTTTACACTGTAAAAGTCTAAAATGCTTCCGGTGGCGTGCTCCAGCCTCCACAGTGATCTCCATTCTGTGCAGTAGTTGATGAATGACTTTGTAAGGTCCAGTAGAATAGAAAGTCACTATCACATCAAGGTTCTCGGTGACACCCTGCAGATCAGACCTGTCCTACCAAAGCACGTCTAAAGCCTTACCTTTGGAAAACCTGACGACCGGGCGGTGTTCTTATAATCAGCTTTTGTGTGTCGTCAATTTTTCTTTGTAGATCTGTACAGAGGAGCCCGCACCAGTGTCCTCACCTTCTCCTGACATCTGCCCACCAGATATTCATATTTCAGGTAAAACACCTCGATATACACCCGTCTCATTCCCTTCACCATCATCGTCCACCCTTCTCACTGTCATCCCGTTCACTTATAATATAGTTTAACAAAGCAGCTACCTATGTCATGTAATAACTTTTAAAGGACTAATAAAACACCTACCAAGTCAGAGTTGAGATTCTCAGTGATTTGTCCCTGAAATCAGACACATATCAGATAAACCCAGCTGATCCCAGAATGAAAAAACAAAAAACGGGGGAACATTTGCTCCCTCACAGAGATTGGGGATTAAGTGGAGAGGAGAGGATGGGATTTAATAGAAACCACACCACAGTAGGGGACCTCCGAGTACACGGGGAATGTGAGGGATCATGAAAAAGTTGCATCTTGATAATAGTGGGTATAGTTTGTTATTGTTTCATCCTTCCTCTGATCCTCAGTGTATCAGCAGACCAGCTGCTGTTCCAACATACAAATTAAAACCCTCTCTACCTCAAACCTATGCAGCTCATAATGGATGATGACTAATCAGACTCTTTTAACATGCTCTCATGTACTTGTCATGTATGTATAGCAGGTGTTTTGGTATTGTGTTTAGTCATGAGTCCATGCTGATACAGTATCAGCATATAAATACAGTTAAAAACAGTTAAAATCGGGCTGTTGAAGTTAACATGGGTTGGGGCCATGTCCTGTCAAGCAGAGATGTGAAATATTGAGGATATGAATCTGTATTGTCAACTGCAAAAGGAAGAAGGGCTGACCAGAATGATCTTTATCTGGCGTATAGCAACATTACTCATGGAGGGATTTTCTCTTTCTGACTTGAATCTTATTTTCAGAAACTTCTCACAGTGTAATACATACAGAGTCAAACTGTATTCCAGCTTTATAAGGAGCAAATGAAGGAGGGTATCGGTAAGAAGCCAAAGTTGTGATCATGAAAATTAATTTAATTCAGAATTATTTTTTTTATTGTACTGCTATTATATGTTAACAATTCAGAATCCTGATTTGTTTTGGTTGTCTCCAGATATTGAGGTGAATAAGGAGATTTACTGTTTTTGGCAAAGTATGGTAGAAAAGGCATAACACAGTATTGTGTATCCTTCATAATGGAACATTCCAGTCTCTCTATTCTGTCTTTAAGAGGCTGTAGCGGGCTCAGTGTTAAAGCTAGAGTGAAGATGGTGTCAACTGAAACAAGAGAACCTAAGGAATCCATTGGTACCAACCCTGTCATGTTAGCTTGACCTCTGACCTCAAGATCGGTGAATGAAAATGGGTTCTATGGGTACCCACGAGTCTCCCCTTTACAGACATGCCCACTTTATGATAATCACATGCAGTTTTGGGGCAAGTCATAGTCAAGTCAGCACACTGACACACTGACAGCTGTTGTTGCCTGTTGGGCTGCAGTTTGCCATGTTATGATGTTATTTAGCCTCCTTTGTAACAAGCTAGTATGACATGGCTGGTACCGATGGATTCTTTAAGTTTTTCTAGTTTCATATGATACCAGTATCTTCACTCCAGCTTTAAAACTGAGCCCGCTACAACCTTAAAAATCGCATGTTGCGTTAATGCATTTAAGAAATTAGTGACGTTAAAACGAATTTGCGTTAACGCGTTATTATCGCGTTAACTTTGACAGCCCTAAAATATAGACATACATTTGCATAAAGCAGCCCACTCCCATGTTGATAAGAGTATTAAATACTTGACAAATCTCCCTTTAAGGTACATTTTGAACTGATTTAAAAATGTGCAATTAATTTGTTATTAATCATGATTAACTGTTTTAATCTATTGACAGCTCTAGTATAAAAGTATCTAGTTTTTCTTTGAATTTGTGGATCTGTAAGTCGTGATTGTTAATGTTGTTGCTGTCTGGTGTTTTGTTGACCCAAAAACAGGCTTGGCACCATGTGACGCACTGTAGGATGGTTACAGTAAATCAATCAATCAATCAATCAGCATAACAAATGCATCTGATTAAAGTGCCTTATAGTGTTAATTCAGGTCAGGGATTTCTAGTAGACAACCTGTGTGGTAAGAAACATTATTACACGGCTGTGTTGAATACTCGATTCTGATTGGTCAATCATGGCGTTGCTATGTATAGCAGACTGTTGCTATGGGCGCAGCTCTGATGTCGGACTCTGGCGGGCCGTTTTTGCGTCAAAATATTGATTTCTTCAGTAAGTACCCGTGTAATAAGCGGGATAATGTACAGCTAGCGGGTCATTGTTGTGAAAGAATCCCCTTCAGGCCGATGAGAGACTCCTCCGCTTCGCGTTTGGGTCAGTGCAGCATCGCCCTGTCGGGGATTCTTTTACAACAATGACCGGCTCGCTGTACATCATCCCTTACATAACAGTTACAGGTGTTACAGGTGTGTTTCACTGGGTTTCAACCAGCACACCTGAGATTGTTTTGCTGAAGAACCTAAAGGCTGAAAACAGTCTGTTGTCAGTTAAAGAGAAAGTGTTTGTCCTCTCTTATGCTGAGGGTCGCCGGTGGGTCCCAGCTCAAAGCCACCTGACAGCCTGGCCCAATCCTATTGGCCGGGATTACCCCAGTCAAGGTTATTTCCTGTAGACGCTGTGACCACTTAGCTCCCCTCCAGGCTCTTATTGGTTAAGCCAGTTGCTAGCCAGCAGTTTGTGATGAGGTGAGCAGATACAGGCTGGATATCTTTATATTTATAGAGAGAAAGAGAGGTGAAGGTGGTCACCTCCTTGAGTCAGCTGACCTCTCATACAGTGTCCGACCTGTTCTAAAGCACAGCGTGGGCCCAGGTCATCAAAGGAGTTCAATCCTGTTAGGGAGATAAACGTAGCTGTGTCGATATGTATAAAACCCTGTTTGCACGCAACCGCCATCACCTGGGGTCCTACAGTCCTATATTTAGTCATGACTGCTGAGGTAATCTGTGCAAATCTGACAGGTCTGTAATTTGTAAAGCGAAAATCTGGCTGCTTCAGAAGTCAAGAATGAACTTTGAACCTTGATGGTCGATACTATTTAAGTTTGTGAATTAATGTTCAGAAATAGTTTCAGTGCCTGTGTTTGTATACCACCCTCTGTAAACCCATGGAGTCCAAATGAAAAACGCCATTATATATTGTATATTTCAAATGTACAAAAGTGAAAAGACATTTTGTTAATGTGTTAATGTGTATGCAATGTGTTTACAAAATATACGGTATCAATAGTGCGGTCAGACCAAGACTCTGAGAAAAAAAGAACTGCTTTTGTGAGCATCTGAGTTCCCGCACTGTGTGATGCTGAAGTTGCACATGAACTCAGATGCACACACACATTTTTTGCCATGTTTTTACACCCTAAAGCAGGGTCAAGATGAATACTCTTTAACTGTCACAATCACTTCTTCTCTGTCTTTGTGGAACCTCACCGTTGCTATAGTGATATTTTGACATTCCCAGATGTGTTCTACAACCACAAATCTTTTGTACACATTTATAAACTTGGATTTCTCATGAAGAGTTTTATCGACAAGTTTACACAGGATACAGGTGTACAACCACGTGCTTTGGATTTATGTCTGACACGGTCTGAAATTAGTACCCGCCACCCGCCAAATGCGGGTAAATTGTTGGCAGTGGTGGGTGAAATCATCAGGACAACCGCCACTTTGGCAGATAGGGAAAACGCTAGAGATGGGAATAGAGAACCAAAGTTGTCCGATTCCTTGGCATCTCATGCCTCCGTGACCATCGTAACGCTACTAAACCTGAAGGGACGCACCGTATTTTTTCCCTGATAATGCAACCTGTTTAAGTTCCTAACACTAGCTCTAAGCAGATTACCAAGATTTTGTTTTAATCAAAGCAAATATTTAAATAATCATAATTTGAATTGTGTGTTTTTATGCAAATAACCACTATAGATGACAATAACAAAGTAAAAAATATCGAACATTGAATGACATCAGATCTAAAATGTTATTCCTTCATGTCGTGCATAGATTTCAAAAGTGGCAGAAAAAAATTCCTAGTGGCAGACACTATGCCAGGCAGTGAAAAAAGTTAATTTCAGACCGTGATGTCATTTCACAAACTCAAAATCTTATAGGCCGTGTACTAAATGATAAAGATAACCCACCACCGTGATGGTTAATTCATGAAGAAATACCATACTTATAGCAGATGGCTGTGACACCTCTTCTTCAATTGGAAACCTGGCTAATTTCTGTATCTTTTTATATCCTAGAAGGGGGAGTGGCATCTAACCAGGTCACAACAACAGATCTGTCAATCATCAGCACCAGTCTGGGGTGGGCGGGTGGTGTAAATCCTTTGGGTGGGACGAGGAGGACGAGGAGGAGGAGGGGAGTGAGTTCATACCCCTAGCAACAGGGTTTGTGTGACAGACACAGACACTCAGAGGAAAGGTTCTCATTGCCACACAAATCTGGGACAGACCAACTCATCAAATTAATATTAGGCATTGGCTGTCTGCCCTCCCCTCTCTCATCTATATAATCATCCACCTTTCCTCCACTCCACTCTTTTTAATCATCTGCTTGTCATCCCCCCCACCCACCCAAACACACACACTCACACACACACACCTCCCCTATCACCACAACCACCCACTTCCACCAAATCCACAGAGAATATCTGCCCATCCACTCTGATATTGCAGATTATCCAATGATATTTCTCCTCCTGTTGTTTACTAAGTGTCCCGTGGCCTCACATACTCTCCCCTCGTCCTGTTTAAAGGTTTGATATCTCTTATAGATGCTGTATATTCGACATCAGAATGTTTTTTTCATACAACTCCTTACTCCTGGTCACTGTTTTTCCCCTTTTGTCTTTGACAAGATCAACATTTTTTTTTTCATTTGTCTTCTTCTTATTCCTCCTCTTTTCTCCTTTGTCTAGGTTCAACCAGCCAGAGGTCACCAACGGGGGCCAAACCTAAGATAACACTAGACCCCTACATACGCCTCAAGTCAGACAAGTTAGACTTGGTGAGTCCTGTGATTATTTTAGAGCCACGCTGCTAAATTCATTTCTCCTGGTGTTGTGATGCCCGGCGTGTTTGCAGTGGTTTATTCAAGCTGTGGGGCGTGTACTCCTCGCTTTATGTTTATATTTGCCTTCTTCTGTCTCTCCCTGTGACTCTCTTCACCTTATCTTTGCACCAGTTGTTCATGCATTAGTAGGTCATTTTGGTTTGACTGATAAGGGTTCCTATAATATAATATAATATAATATAATATAATATAATATAATATAATTAGGGCTGTGAAAGTTAACGCAATAATAACACATTAACGCAAATTTGTTTTAACGTCACTAATTTCTTTAAAGGTCCCATATCATGCTCATTTTCAAGTTCATACTTGTATTTTGTGTTTCTACTGGAACATGTTTATATGCTGTAATGTTCAAAAAACACATTATTTTTCTCATACTGTCTGCCTGAATATACCTGTATTTACCCTCTGTCTGAAACGCTCCGTTTTAGTGCATTTCAATGGAATTTCAACGGAATTGCAACAGAATTGCGTTGCTAGGCAACATTTTGTGTCCATGTTTACTTCCTCTGAGCTGATGTCATTCACATACACTGCAACAGGAAATAAACTGGGAAACATTTAGAATGTTTACATTTAAAACCGTGTAATGGTCTAAATATTGCATATCTGTGACATCACAAATGGACAGAAATCCTAACGGCTTGTTTCAAATGCGCAATTTCTGAATAAGGGCTGTTTGTATTTCTTCGTATATTGAGCGTTTTGATCGCTTAACAGTATTTATATAGCACTGCTTTACAATGTAAAAGACCTGTCAATCTAAATTTTTACAATATGGGACCTTTAATGCATTAACGCAGATTGAGTTTGCAACTGAGTTTTAACGCTAGAGTGAAGATACTGGTATCATATGAAACTAGAAAAACCTAATGAATCCATTGGTACCAACCATGTCATACTAGCTTGTCAAAAAGAAGGCTAAATAACGCTCCAAACTTACGTCAGCACACTGACACACTGACAGCTGTTGTTGCCTGTTGGGCTGCAGTTTGCCATGTTATGATTTGAGCATATTTTTATATGCTAAATGCAGTACCTGTGAGGGTTTCTGGACAATATTTGTCATTGTTTTGTGTTGTTTATTGAATCCCAGTATATGTACATACAGTTGCATAAAGCAAGCATATTTGATCAGAGTATTACATATTTGACAAATCTCCCTTTAACGTACATTTTGAACAGATAAATAATAATGAAAATAATATGCAAGATAAGCATATCGTTTGTAATCAGGAACGGCCGGATGGTGCGTCGCTTTAAACGCTGCGGCCACAAGGAATTGTGGGATGTTATTCTCTGTTTTTTCCTTTGGTAAAAGATGGTCCGGTGTTTCCTATGCTAAAGGAGATAATAAAGGAAGCACTGAAGCTCCTTTCCTTAACATTTAGAGAATTCAAACAGCTCTCATCAAGGCTGCTACTGAGAACCTTCCTAAGAGAAAAAGGACTATTCGACCGCAGCCCAACATAGAGTGTGTTAGTAATGCGCCTTTATTAGTCCCTCATTTAGTTTTCTGGATGATGGTGGTGGAGAGCATTGGTGTTCAGTCGGGGTGACAGTGAAGGACAGATTTGATCCACATTCATCAAAACATTCAGAGAGCCCTCGTGACCGGTATCAGTATGTTTCTACACTCGTTCATTTGGGGTTTTAAAGAAGCGCCATGAAGCAAATTTACAGGATTCTTCTCTTTCTTCTGATTAACTAGCTTGGAACTTTTTCACCCCCGAGCTCTCTCTTCATCCAATTATTGATCTCTTGTCTCGCAGTCTCTCTCTGCTTGGCTTTATCACACTCGTGCTCTTCATCTGTAGCTACATTATTTTTACCCTCTCAGCACATTCTCTCTCACTGCTCCCCCTCTCAGCCCCGTCCTCCAGCTTCATATCTCTCTGCTGATGCTCTCTGTTCTGTTCTCCTCTGCCTCCTCCTCTCGCTTTCTGTCTCTGCCCTCTGTACACACTTTCCTTACCGTCATTCGGTTTATGTACATAAAGCTCGGCCGTCGTTCGGTCCTAATCTACCAGTTCATTAATGGGATTAGAGAGACAGAGAGAGTTTAGATGTTGAGTACGGGCACAATTCTCTCTTGATCTGTTAGCTCCTTTGGTAAAGAGAGAGCGTGAGATGGATTATGGATCATATTCAGCTTTCAGATTTACTGTAAACGGTGAGCAAATGTTACAAAGGACAAAAAGCCAATGAAAGAAGAAGAGAAGGAGAAAAGAACAATAAAAGGTTGAGCCGACTACAATACAATGCTTGCTCATTACAGCTTTGTAGGATTGCTTAAGCACGATTGTGAAAACGGGGCTCATTTTGACAAAACATAGAACACCTCAGATTTTTTGCAAAATGAAACGCTTCATTCAAAACTATACAACAATATATAAAAACGCAATTTACTCACCGTATGGCACACACGTGGTTCATAGGATCTGATTCTGTTGGAACCAGTTACACTGTTCTACTTTTCTAATCATATCGTCTAGGTTTGATTTTTTTCAGAGATATTGTTAGAGGAGCTAAAGTACATGAATACATTGACCTAACATGATACACAAGAGTGTGTCGTACTCCACACTGATGAAAAAATAACTAGTGACCAAGATTTTAAGAATATTTAACCTCTTTTACCCGACGAACCCGGTACCGGCTGAGCTTTGTGTTAAAACACTGCCTTTAAAAACTTCATAAAATGCTGTGGTGGTCATTGTTTCTAAAAGACGAGGCCTTAACACGCCTAAAACAACACTCCAAGTGTATTTTGTCCAAACAATGTTTGTTTGAAAATGATTTCAAAATTTTAGTTACTAAATAAAACGCACAAGAAATTGTATTTTTAACAATAAAATATTTTTCACCGTTTTTATATTGATTGTACATACTTGACTTTGGATTCTTTCTTGTTATCTTATTTACACAGTTATTGATCTTATTTGTTATTATCTAAGTTTTACTTGATTATATTTCATTATTATAATAAAACTACTCCATTTGGAGTCAAAATTATACAATTTAGTTGTTTTTATTGATTTTATACTGTGCACAATGGTAGAATGTGATAATGCACAGAGTAAATGTCATGGCCGAAGGCTCCACTGTGTGCAAATAGCCTGCTGTAGTTGACATCAGTAGTATTTTAGAGCCGGATTCCCTTTAAGAGGTAGAAAACATGGTATCCAAATGGCCAAATGGAGAGTCCGCCTGGTCCTATGCTCACAAAAACCTTTGTAGAATCTATGTGCTTTGTGTTATTTATATCTGCTTTGGTGCAGTTGTAGTCGAAGAGTTGCTGAATGAATTCAGTGGCATCTCTGTGCATGGCATCATTGCTATAACGGTGTTATCCACTGTCTGAGCTAGAAAACATTTTAGGCGAGGATCAAAATTTAAATGTTTCCTTTGGTTCATCACTATTTACTCAGGCATAGTAACAGTCACAATGTTACTGACACTGGGGATGAATTCTCTGAGGTCTTACCTATCCATAGAGACCAAGATCATGCATGTAGACCTGGTAGTTGTGAAGCTATTCTTGATTTATTTTGGGTATGTCTGTCTAAGCGAACCACACCTTCCAGCATCCTATAGGGCTTAAGAGGTTAAAAGATTTGTAATTTTTAAAATAACATAAACTCAACACAATCTGCAGAGTGCCACAGTAAGTTGACAGCACGTAGTTATTCTTCTTATTTGATGTTGCAATGGCACCGCGGTAAAAAAGTATTTCTATCTGTTCATCTCTCTGTCTCTGTCTCGCAGGCTTTGTCCTTCCTCGGGTTGGATGTCACAGAAGAGAAGAGGAAGAAGTTGAGACAGAATCTGACCACAGACCCACAAGGCACCGTGGCCTACGGAGGTGAAACACACACACACAAAAACACACACACACTTCCAGTTGTGTCAACAACAAGGTGAAATATCTGTGTTGAGATCCTGTCAAATCACAGGCTCCGTGTGACGGCTGCATGACCCTTTACTGGCTGTGTCCCTCGGTGTGGTGTCACATTGCGTAATCATGAAGCAGCTCCGTGTCCGTTTGTAGCCAGGCAGACATTTCTCTGCTCCGTACCTGTAACTCTCCTTTACAAATGTTATGTAATGATATTTGATGTTTAGACAAAACTGTTTTAGAACGTTGCAGGGAAAAAAAGAGATGTATTATTTGGTGTCATCAATGGGATTTTTGTCTGTGTTTGTCTGTCCTCTCTCAGACTTCGTGGAGGCCACCCGGAACGTTTTTCAGGAGAGCCTGGAGGAGCTGGGTTTAGGGGCGGGTCCCTTCATGTTTTCCTATCACGAAGCAGCTAGTTTGATGGACACGTCTGCCTTCCACTCCCCCGTAAGCACCCTCCTCACGGCCCCTCACAAGCCAGCAATAGCCATGTTGTCAATACTAACTAATCCTGTGTGTGTGTGTGTGTGTGTGCAGACATATGAATCAGAATGCAGCTACAGCAGTGAGGAGATGGAGCAGTTTCAGACAGAGGTGAAGCAGCTGCAAACCCAGATGAAGCAGCTCAAGGTGAACAACACTTCATTTTTAATCTTGGTGCATCGTAGCCATTCAGGAGTCTGCCATTCAGCTGCCATCTATGAGAGTCACGAGTCAATCACTCGTGAACTCCAACCAAACGGTCAAACTAGGCAGCGCTGATCAAATATGAATCAATATTCTGTTACGTTAATGCCTATTTCTCTCCTCAAATGTTTTCAGAAACATCTTGTAGTGTACTGTTTAGCTGTAAAATGAGAAAGTTTGTGACCCGGCAGCCATGTTGAGATAAAGTTGAAGAAATACCAAGCACCGCCCACCAGTTGGAGCACAGCCAATAGGAACGCTCTCTCTCTCTGAAATGACCTGTGATTGGTCAAAGTAGATTTTTTTAAGGCCTGAAAACAGAGCCATGAGGAGGTGCAGCAGTTATTTAAAAAATACCAACTAGTAAAAGCAGGGCAAGAATACACAAGATTCAACCAAACTGCTGAAACTCTGAGAGACGGTCAAAATAACGCTGCTATCTTTTAATCTTCACATGTGGCGTCAGCCTATAGTTTACGTTAGCAACTGGAATTCAGCTAGAACAAACCCCAGACATGGTGGGTCTAACCGGTGTAACGACAGCAACATAAAGTTTGCTGAACCGACGGAGTGTCGGGGTGGTCCGGGATCAGACCCCCCGGTGCTGGGGTTTGCGCTGGCTGAATTCGAGCTGCTCTACTCCCGGTGAAGCAGCCTCCCGGCGGGGGGGAAGGGCAAGGCGAGGGTATGAGTCACTTTGGATTTTATCCAATAAACAAACTATCAAAACACACACAGACTACGGATGTATTATTGCCCTCTCACTTCTTTGTCCTCTCATGTTGGACTGGACACTACAGTGACTCACTATCGCCTCTCTTGGAGCAAGTGGTATTACAAGACAGGATGTGCTAGTTGGCAGTCAATATCTCTGCACAATACTTTGACATATTTGGCATAATGTCAAAACTGTTACTTCTTCACATTCTTTTCATAATGGTAGTTCATTTTTGGAGATGTAATGAATGAAAACTCCTCAGTAGTGAAGTAATTACAGATTAAATTACCTTAAAAATACAACGTTGAATGAAACTATTAAGGATTACAACTTTAGTGTGTGTCAGGTCAAAGACTGAGACTCTGGGAGAGAAGCGTAAGGTGGCACTAAGCCAACAGGCCAAAGCTCAGTTGGAAAACAACTTGTCATATTGTAACCAAATGAAAGGACATGAATGAGGGCAGAAGGAATTGTTTTGTGTGTTACTCTCCGGGCCACAGAAGGCTCGGACCCTCTGACCTGATTACAGCTGTATAAAAGCTCCTGGGCTTCATCTGCTGCCTCTCTTGGCAGGTGATGCTGAAGGACATGGAGCACAGCAAGAAAAGCCTGGAGGACGAGCTGCAGAAGACCTCAGAGGTGAGAGACGAGGCAGGACCGTAGAGACACGCTGCATGGCTCACTTATCGCCAATTCCAACGCGTAGCCACATATGAATATATGTTTACCTAACGAACATTCTGTTGTCCTTCCCAGAAAGCAGGTTTGACCGTGGAGGAGAACACCCGTCTGAAGAGTCGTCTGCAGGTGGCGGAGGCCGAGGCGGGCGGGCGGCAGGCCAGCAGCGCCGAGCAGGACTACGAGGAGGTCATCCAGCTGCTGGAGGCTGAGATCAGAGACCTGAAGAACCAGCTGACCAGCAAGAGGCAAGCACGAGGAGGGGAGTCCAGCAAGGTGAGTCTCAAGTATTTAACTAGTGCTGTTTAACATTATTTCCCACTTCGACTCTTATAGTATATTTCAGTAGGAAATTATGTCCTTTTTACTTTTACTTTTAGTTACTTCCTAGATTTGGAATTAACACACAAAGCGAAATAAAATACATACCCAACAATATATAAAGTAGTTGATATTGACTTTACATTAACCAGCTGCACCATTAAAACACTGATTACATGTTAGCACATCAATAATAATAATATAACACTCTGAATAAGTGCATTAAACTTCTTAGTTATGTTTCATACTTCAAGTATATTTTGCTGATGATACTTTTACTTAAAGTTACTGTGAGGAACCTTTAACTGGTTATGAAACAGTCTCAGACCCAGATCCAGCTTCACTTCCGTCTTTGACCTGCAGTCTGAGCTCACGGGGGGGAGGCCCGGGAGAACCAGAACCAGGACTGCACAAGGCAGACTGTCAAATCTGACAGTAGTGCTCGGAAACACTACCACTTTTGTCCACAAGAACCACCAAAATCAACACAAAATAAAAGTTCTCATAGTAGCTTAAAGTATTATGTTAAGTAAGGTGGCTGTGGCTCAGGAGGTAGAGCGGTGGTTCCCTAATCAGGAGGTCGATGGTTCGATCCCTACGGTCTAGAGATGTCACGAGAACCAATACTTCGGTACCAAGTCGATGCCAAAATTCTGAAAACGTGACAGGACTCGTTTTTCTACCACAGGTACCATCAGGGCTCGAGACTAACGGCAACCCGTCGACGATAGGAAATGTGTTTGGGACACAGTGAACTCACTATGGACACATTTTTTCCTGGCAATACTACATTTCAAACAACAAATCCGTGTTGAAATCGGCAGGATGAGAATTTATATTAGGATGCGTTCAGGCTCTATTCAGTAAAAATGAGAGAAACATTCCAACGTTATCGTGATCGTGCCCAATGTAATCTTGTAAAATGTAGATACCGAGCCCCAAATTGCTCCTGAAGGCAATGCCATCAGTGAACGTGTGAATGTTTCTCGCTCCAGATGAGCAGGTTGGCTCCTTGCATGACAGCCTCTGCCACCAGTGTTTGAATGTGTGTGTGAATGGGTGAATGTTGGCTTATGTTGTAAAGCGCTATATAAATACAGTCCATTTACCATTTAGGTGAAATTATACAGGACTTTTTATTACTACTTTTACTCAAGATGTGGGTATGTCTTCTGCTGCTGGATTTAAGTGGTCTAGTGACCATTTCCATCTGATATTAACCTGCATCTGGATCTGGATCATGACCTCTGATTACAGGCCTTTACATTTACACCGGATACTGGGAAATATTCTTATTCACATTTTGATCAAATCTCAATATGCAAATTAAGTAGGTGGGTTGGCGGTTGTGTCCTAGGTCAAAAGGAAGTGACACTGCTGTTTGGACTTATTGTTCATTTTCAGAAGTTGGGCTCGTCTGTAGCTTTTGGAATAGCAGCTTGAGAAAGCAGGAAGAGACGGAGTTAGTGAACTGTTAACTTGTTGGGTGGATTTTTTTCTCGAGGAT